>NC_091129.1:155031114-155261114 GCF_040183065.1 Periplaneta americana
TGTTTCGTTCGGTTAACTGTATCCATCAATCATAAATTCTAAATGTTTTAATATCCAACGACAGTGACTAACATACCAATGAAAAACTAAATTACGTACCCTCGTCTGCCGTTCGTCGATGCCGATTCCATGAATTTTCGGTAGTTATGTGTAATTATAAATTAATCATTCAAGAGAGGAAATACAGATGCGGAAATATTACAACTTTATTTGTGATGACAAAACAATCAGTTCCTTGAATGCCAGTCACGGGTTTCACAGATGCAAACTGTAAAACATATTCATTAAATACAGGGCTCTCATTTAAAAATTCCCCAATCTAAATAAATATTATTTGAATTATATTTAATTTAAACAAAAAACACGTCTACTTAGATACTGAAAGGAAAGTTTAAAACCAGTGTTAATTGTATTTTTAAGTTTCACCCTCTCGCCCCTTTTTAAATTTCAAATTGCACCCATATTTTACGTTACTTAAATTTAAAAGAGTATTCAACTGTTCATACATCTCATTAATTTGTTTTACATCTTTTGTTTTATGTCGTTGCCTGGCAACCAAGATTTTTGTTATTATCAGTTGTGGGATGAAAACAGAGTATATTTGTTTGTGTAATTTCCTAAATTATTTAATAAAATTTACTAAATTAAATGTTCAAAATGTGCTCCAGTGTTCGCTAGATAGTAATACAGCCTATTTTGTAACTCCTCTACACAGCATTATCGTAGTATCAAAACCATACACAAATAACGAAAATCCAAACTTCGGGTTTTATTGTTCTCCATCCTCTTTTAGAGTTTTAAAGAATAAGTATGTAAACACATAACCATTTATTCCTTTATTACTTTGTGTTACTATCTGAAATAACCTGTAATCACAATAGTCTTTGTAGTTTTATTCTCTTCAGCTCTAATCATTTACAACCGAAAAATTGCTTCGTAGCTAATAATAAAATTAACAATGCAATGTTATTTTTAGTACTTCGCAATTGTTCTTTGTATTTCCGTATGTAGGACCAGATTTACGATGTTTAAAAAAAATATAAAGTTATTTATTTTCTTCGAGAGATGCAATGGTACAGATGCGAATATTCGGCGAAAGATACGTAGAGAAAAATATGAAGGTGTATGTAGTGCCGGTATTTGTGGACCTGGAAAAGGCTTTTGGCAGAATAGATTGGAATATACTTAAGGGAACTGGGTAGTGATGCCTGTGCATTAAAAAAATTTCACTACAAAAGTTTAGTTCAATATTTCTAGGCTTTTAGTGCTCAGAGTGGAATAAAAATTGCCATGTGATACAATCAATCATTTAGAATTCAGTGGTATAAAAGACAACTAATTAGTTTCGTATCCAAGTGCAAAAGAAAGGCCCTAACTAATAACCTGTTTTCCCACTTTGTTAAATGTACCTCATTCTTCAGGTGCACATTACTTTCTACAATCTTCACTCATATACCTTGTATTTTTTAAAGTTATATAGTAATGTGTATTGTAAATACTAAAGCAAAATTTAGTTAAATATTTCACCCCTAGTGAAACAGAAAAATATTGAACTTCATTTAACATTTTTTTGAAATTTTTTTAACGTATTTTTTCTCGTCTTATGTCTGCGATATTCTTAAACACGTAGGTCTACTATGTAGTACACAAGCTGCAGAAAACACTGTAAAAATTTTATGTAACTTGATTCAGTAGTTTCAGAGAAAAATGCACTTACGTTTGAAAAATGTCAACTTATGGAAAACTGCATTTAAAAACAGAAGGATATATGAATTACATGCACAGTCAAATTTAAAGAGGTTATTTAAAGGATTTACCTCCAGAAATACCTCCCAGAGTATTTATATTGTTTTAAAGAGCAAGTTTTGTGCTTTTTTAAAACACAAAATAAGAAATCGGATTTTTGACCTCTAATCACTACCTGGTTCCCTTAAGAAAATTCTGAAGAAAATTGGAGTGGATTGGAAACGGAGGAGACTATTCAGTAATTTTTATATGGAACAACAAGTCAAAGACAAAATAAGAGAAGAAATGTCAGAGGGAAGTGGAATAGGGAGAGGGTACGACAAGGATGCCCTTTATCACCTACCCTGTTCAACATCTACTTGAAGGATTTGATGAAGAATTGTTCTCCGAAGATGGGAGAGGAGCCACCGGTGTAGGTCAGTCGGCAGAGACGTTTCCCTTCTAATCCGGAGCTACGCTCGAGCGTGAGTTCGATTCTCGGTTGAGCTGATTATCTGATTGAGTTTTTTCCGAGATTTTTCCCAATCGTAAGGTGAATGTCAGGAAATCTAAGGCGAATCCTCGGCTTCATCTCGCCAAATACCATCTCGCTACCACAAATTCCATCGGCGGTAAATAACCTAGTATAATTGTAGAGCGTCCTTGAATAACCAAATAAAAAACATGGATGAGTGACAGTAGGAGGAAGAAGAAGAATAAAGTACATAGGATTTGCTGATGATATGGCGTTGTTAGCAGAAGAGGAAATGAAACTAAGGACTATGCTACGGGAGCTAAATGACAGCTATGAGTAGTATTGGATGAAGATAAATGCAAATAAGACGAAGAGCATGGTTATCGGAAGAAAAATAAAGAAGGTAAACGTGCGAATAGGAAATGAAGCACTAGAACAAGTGGACGACTTCAAACACGTGGGGTGTACTATATACAGTAACATGAGCTGCAGCCAGGATGTCAAAAGGATGATAGCAATGACAAAGGTACTTTTTATAGAAAAAGGACTATATTCTCCAGGCCTCTGGAGAAAATAAGAGACTAGTGAAGTGCTTTGTGTGGAATGTGGCATTTTATCGGGCAGAAACATGGATATTACTATGAAGTGAAGCCAAACGACTGGAAGCATTTGAAATGTGGATGTGGAGAAGAACATGGGAACGTGTGAAATGGACAGAGAGACTAAGAAATGATTAAATGAAGCTATGTTGGAAATGGAGGGTGAAGAAAGAATAAAGCTAAAATGATCAGGGACAGAAAAAGAAATTTAATAGCTCACTGACAAAGAAGAAACTGCCTACTGGATGCACTGGAAGGAATGGTGAACGGGAAAAAAGTTCGGGGAAGAACAAGATATCAGTTGATAGACGACATTAAGATAATATGGATCATATGCGAAGACTAAGAGGAAGGCGGAAGTTTGAAGAATGCTGGGTTTGCAGTAAAGGATCTACCCTTGCGTAGAAGACTATGAATGATGAATTATTTTCTTGTCTATATCTCTGTTTTTCGAATAGTTCCTGTCACCATCTCGGATAATTTAAACGCACGCACATGTCCTGTGATCTTTTCGCTCTGATCACACTGAAAGCAAGCGTCGTTAGTCATGGAAGAATTATGGAGGTAGAGAAACTCGCATATTATCTACTCTCATGCAAACACACGTGATAATTTATCACTCATTTGTGTCCTACGGAAAACAGTTGCTAAACATCTGCAGGAATGGCTGTGACCTCCCCTTTGAAGAAATTGTTAGGCTGCTGATGGATCAGTGACAGCAGCCGAGAGAAGTGAAGAGTAACAAGCGGCAAGTGACATTCAATTCACTTTATCGCTGCCATCACTGCGGTCGATCTCCCCCCCCCCCATTTACGTGCAATGTTTCATTTCCTGTCCCACTGTCTGTCTGTCCGTCTACCAGTCTACGTTTCTAATTGTGTGCGCCTGAATCTCTGCCACACGCCGCGCTGCAACAGTTAAACAGTGGTCCGTGTTCGTGGAGCTCGAGGGACAGGGCTTCTCTTCTTAGTCTGCAGTCATACACAGTTTGTGCAGTAATAAATCCAATATGTGGAATAATAGAAAACACGACAGAATAAGTGAAAGCAATAGCCTAACTTCAATGCTGATTTACATTGCATAATTTAATTGTGGGCCTACTTGGTACAATTACATCTTATTGACTATTACACTTTCATCTTATTGACTATTACACTTTTACTATGTCCAATAAAACGATACGAAAGGACGTCTTTCAATTAATCATGGCTGTTTATCGCTTACCTAGCATTTGTTCAATTTCATCGCTTCCCTAGCATTTGTTTAATTTCATCGCTTCTCTAGCATTTGTTTCTTTTTATTACTACCCTAGCATTTGTTTCTGAGAAGCTCTTATCATCCAGTCTGCTGTCCAAAAATCTGAAAGTTAGAATTTATAAAACAGTTATATTACCGGTTGTTTTGTATGGTTGTGAAACTTGGACTCTCACTCTGAGAGAGGAACACAGGTTAAGGGTGTTTGAGAATAAGGTGCTTAGGAAAATATTTGGGGCTAAGCGGGATGAAGTTACAGGAGAATGGAGAAAGTTACACAACACAGAACTGCACGCATTGCATTCTTGACCTGACAAAATTAGGAACATTAAATCCAGACATTTAAGATGGGCAGGGCATGTAGCACGAATAGGCGAATCCAGAAATACATGTAGAGTATTAGTTGGAAGGCCGGACGGGAAAAGACCTTTTGGGAGGCCGAGACTTAGGTAGAAGGACAATATTAAAATCGATTTGAGGGAGGTGGGATATGATGGTAGAGACTCGATTAATCTTGCTCAGGATAGGGATCGATGGCGGGCTTATGTGAGGGCGGAAATGAACCTTCGGGTTCCTTAAAAGCCATCTGTAAGTAAGTGCAAAAGTAAATCTGGTGTATTCACAGCTGAATGAACTTAACACAACAGTTGATCAGTAACATGAAAAGTCGCGTTTTTAAGTGTGAAAAATATCAACTAAGGGAAAAGTGCATTAAAAAAAAAGAGCTATGAATTACACGCACCACCAAATTTAAAGGAGCCATTTAAAGGACTTATGTGTAGAGATACCCTCACAATATATATTGTTTTAAAGAGCACGTTCTGTACTTTTTTTCTTGCAACACAAAGTAAAAAATCGGATTTTTTTTATCCCTAATCACTACCCGGTTCCCTTAAAAAGATTAACGTCGTTCAATGGCAGTGTCAAAGAAAACTGCTCAATAACGTTTATTTATAAAATCATATTATAAAACCTCCCCGTATTTTGAGTAAACTACAAAAATTTGTGGAAATAATTCAGATTATCAAAAATTCACCTTGAATATAACTAAATATCAATTTATTTCAAAACAAACATGTAAATACATTTTATGCTCGACCATGCCGAAATGTAGTAATTATACACCTGGTAGCAACCCTTTAATTAAAGTACATCTATCCATTAAAGTTCAGGTGTCCCACCAATCAGAAAGCACCATTGTAGCAATATGAAAGCGCAAGTATCGATTATTCTCGGATATGCAATCAAAAGACAACTAGCGAAACGTCACGGAGGCTGGAAATCCAATACTGTCGCAGAAGGTTATGTTCTGTTACTATAATAATTAGCGTTAATTGTAAATAATATTCAAATAAATTCAATTTGTCATCTCGTTTTTCTATGTCTAAACCAATTTCAAGGTTATATCAATGTTAATGTTTATTTTACTCTCTAGATTATATCAAGGTCAATGTGGACATTTGTTCCTGGGACAAAATCAATACTTTCGCGTCTGCGCACATCTCACAATTTACGAGCTATTGCACAAGGTCAGTTCCGCTCCTCAGTCAGATAATAATAAAATGAATACTTCTGAATAATTTCAAGTTAGAAATATGATCGAGCATAAAAAGTCGTATGAAACTTGACTATAATTGTAATTAAGACGCTCGTACGAAAATTATGAAACTCGCTTGCGCTCGTTTCATAAACATACTCGCGTCGTAATTACTACCATTATAGGATCGTTGCATAATGCACTATTGCCTTGCCAGTAAATAAGATTTCATGTACACATTAACGACAAAAAGCACTTTGTATGCAAAAATGTAACAAGTACTAGTGCACAACACGTGCACAGCATGGCATAAGGATAGCATTTCGCTGTATTCATTTCTTTCACGTGACAGAATGAGCATCCTGGAGGAATATGAAACAAAAAAATGAACTGTCTGGGGGATTCTGAATCAGGCTGAAGATTTTTAATTCAGGTTAACGTCCTGGAAACTGCTTGAAATGCATGCCGTCTCCTCTTGTATCCCAGAGGGATGCGTATGGTTCAATACTCCGAAATAAGGAAGTGTGTATACGCCACACGTTCCGGCGGCATGCTTGAGAACCAAACGTGTCAGCCAACTCGCAAAAGGCTCAAGTAAATGAATTACGTATGACCGCTACATTTATTACAAGCTATTGTGACTTCCCTCCACGGCTAAGAATCCTCTGGGAAGGAATGACGCTTGAATGCAAGCCAATCACAACTGGCGTCTTATTTCAGCTTAGTTTGCAAGTGAGGTAGCGATCTTCATCATCATCATTGTCCATCATCACCATCATCACCACTATCATCGTTACAATCATCATCAGCATCATCACCATCGTCATCTTCAACCACATCAACTTTATCATCCTCATCTTCATCATCATCACTATCATCTTCATCATCATCATCTTTCTCATAATCATTACCTTTATCACCATCATCACATTTATTACCATCATCTTTATCATCACATTTATCACCATCCTTATCAATACTATTATGATCTTCATCATCGCCACCATCATCATCACCTTTATCACCATCGCCATCTTCATCAATATCACCTTTACCACCATCATCTCTATCATCTTCATCATCACCTTCCTCATAATCTCACCTTTATCACCATCATCATCTTCATCATCGTCACCTTTATCACCATCATCAACACTATCATCTTCATCAACATTTTCATCATCATAATCATCATCATCTTCATCATCACCTTTATCACCATCATTTTTATCATCACCTTTATCACCATCATTATCAATACTATCATGATCTCATCATCACCTTTATCACCATCGCCATCTTCATTAACATCACCTTTATCACCATCATCATCACTAACATCACCTTTATCACCATCATTATCAATACTACATGATCTCATCATCACCATCATCACCTTTATCACCATCGCCATCTTCATTAACATCACCTTCATCACCATCATCATCACTAACATCACCTTTATCACCACCATCATCTTTATCATCACCTTTATCACCATCATTATCAATACTATCATGATCATCATCATTACAATCACTATTATCTTCATCACCTTCCTCATAATCTCACCTTTATCACCATCATCTTCATCATCACCTTTAACATCGTCATCAACACTATCATCTTCATCATCACCTTTATCACCATCATTTACACCACCACCTTTATCACCATCATTTACATCACCACCTTTATCACCATCATTTACATCACCACCTTTATCACCATCATCTTCATCATCACCTTTATCACCATTATCATCTTCATCGTCACCTTTATCACTATCACCATGTGCATCATCACCTTTATCACCATCATTTACATCACCACCTTTATCACCATCATCTTCATCATCACCTTTATCATCATCATCATCATCATCTTCATCATCACCTTTATCACCATCATTATCACTATCCTCTTCATCGTCACCTTTATCCCATCATCTTCATAATCGCCTTTATCACCATCATCATCTTCATCATCACCTTTATCACCATCATCTTCATCATCACTATCATCATCATCATCACCATCATCGCTATCATAGTCACAATCATCATCATCATCATCATTATCATCATTATTATTATTATTATTATTATTATTATTATTATTATTATTATTATATTGCAACCACTGCCCCCATGGATTAAAATAAACTCTTCCAAGAAGGTTATGTAGCCTATATAAAATGCTGATACTTGTGTAGGCCTATGGGTATGAACTCGTTCACATTGTTGACGTCATCGGATATGACGTAAGCATTTCCATGGTAATCGAATTGAAATGACGTCAGTATAATTTTCGTTTCACAAAAGCCTTACTTTTTTATTAATATAGATCGAATATAAAAGTAACAAGTCAAACAGTCTATTTTACATTTGAGGCAGCTTAGTAAAGAGAATCTACACCGACTTAATTTAAGTACATAGCAGGTATTCCCAAGAAACTAGTTCGATTAATTAAAATGTGTCTCAGTGAAACATACAGCAGAGTCCGTATAGGTCAGTTTCTATCCGATGTTTTTCCAATTCACTGCGGGCTAAAGCAGGGAGATGCACTATCACCTTTACTTTTTAACTTCGCTTTAGAATATGCCATTAGGAAAGTTCAGGATAACAGGCAGGGTTTGGAATTGAACGGGTTACATCAGCTGCTTGTCTATGCGGATGACGTGAATATGTTAGGAGAAAATCCACAAACGATTAGGGAAAACACGGAAATTTTACTTAAAGCAAGTAAAGCGATTGGTTTGGAAGTAAATCAAGAAAAGACTAAGTATATGATTATGTCTCATGTATGTGATGAGAATATTGTACGAAATGGAAATATAAAAATTGGAGATTTATCCTTCGAAGAGGTGGAAAAATTCAAATATCTTGGAGCAACAGTAACAAATATAAATGACACTCGGGAGGAAATTAAACGCAGAATAAATATGGGAAATGCCTGTTATTATTCGGTTGAGAAGTTTTTATCATTCAGTGTGCTGTCAAAAAATCTGAAAGTTAGAATTTATAAAACAGTTATATTACCGGTTCTTCTGTATGGTTGTGAAACTTGGACTCTCACTCTGAGAAGGAACATAGGTTAAGGGTGTTTGAGAATAAGGTGCTTAGGAAAATATTTGGGGCTAAGCGGGATGAAGTTACAGGAGAATGAAGAAAGTTACACAACACAGAACTGCACGCATTGTATTCTTCACCTGACATAATTAGGAACATTAAATCCAGACGTTTGAGATGGGCAGGGCATGTAGCACGTATGGGCGAATCCAGAAATGCATATAGAGTGTTATTTGGGAGACCGGAAGGAAAAAGACCTTTAGGGAGGCCGAGACGCAGATGGGAGGATAATATTAAAATGTATTTGAGGGAGGTGGGATATGATGATAGAGACTGGATTAATCTTGCACAGGATAGGGACCGATGGCGGGCTTATGTGAGGGCGGCAATGAACCTTCGGATTCCTTAAAAGCCATTTGTAAGTAAGTAAGTAAGCATGTTGTATTTAATACAATAGAAACAGTTTTATAGCTGGCTTCACGTTCGGGAGAGCAGACTTACGAACTCTGTGTTCTCATGTCAGAGTTAAGATTCATTGTGGTCTTCCTAGACACCAGAATTCCGACTTTACAAATTATCAGTGGAAAAGAACTCGAGTATCGTCAGACTGAGGATTCAGACTTCGCTGTGTAAATACGCACCTGAGCAAGTTGCCGTCGCGAACAGAGAAGGGAATGCTAATCAGATGCTGAACCAAGACAGTCGTCCCCGACGGGGATTCACCCCAACTCCGCAGCAAGTTGGTGTAGGCGAGGCGCAAGAAGTCCTCCCAGCCCTGAGATATCATCGGCGGCACAACTTGTGCTTGTATCCATCAAGTGAAAGAAAGGAAATCCGCTGCAATGTCAATCTGAAAGTTGTTCGAGTGGGTAAGTGAAGAAGAGAGTGAATATTAACGAGATAATGTGAGACTGAGAGTGACAGAGTGGCTGTGAGTATTGAGTGTGTGAGTGGCTGAATGAGTGGCAATAGAGACTGCATTGTTGGGAGTGACTGAGTGAACGCCACAGACTGACTTCAGTAATGACCGACTACATGACTTAGATTTCGTTCCAGATCTTGCCATGTACATAAATTATTCATTGGTGAAAGAAAAATAAAATATATCCTAAGTGTTTTCTGACAGCAGAGTCCGTATAGGCCAGTTTCTGTCTGATACTTTTCCAATTCACTGCGGACTAAAGCAAGGAGATGCACTATCACCTTTACTTTTTAACTTTGCTCCAGAATATGCCATTAGGAAAGTCCAGGATAACAGAGAGGGTTTGGAATTGAACGGGTTACATCAGCTGCTTGCCTATGCGGATAAAGTGATTAGTAGAAAATCCACAAACGATTAGGGAAAACATGAAAATTTTACTTGAAGCAAGTAAAGCGATAGGTTTGGAAGTAAATCCCGAAAAGACAAAGTATATGATTATGTCTCATGACTAGAATATTGTACGAAACGGAAATAAAAAAATTGGAGATTTATCCTTCGAAGAGGTGGAAACATTCAAATATCTTGGAGCAATAGTAACAAGTATAAATGAAACTCAAGAGGTATTTAAACGCGGAATAAATATGATAAATGCCTGTTATTATTCGGTTGAGAAGCTTTTGCCATCTAGTCTGCTCTCAAAAAAAATCTTAAAGTTAGAATTTGTAAAACAGTTATATTACCGGTTGTTCTGTATGGTTGTGAAACTTGGACTCTCACTTTGAGAGAGGAACAGAGATTAAGAGTGTTTGGGAATAAGGTTCTTAGGAAAATATTTGGGTCTATGAGGGATGAAGTTACAGGAGAATGGAGAAAGTTATACAACGCAGAACTGCACACATTGTATTCTTCACCTGACATACTTATGAACATTAAATCCAGAAGTTTGACATGTGTAGGGCATGTGGCACGTAAGGGCGAATCCAGAAATGCATATAGAGTGTTAGCTGGGAGGCCGGAGGGAATAAGACCTATGGGGAGGCCGAGACGTAGATAGGAGGAGAATATTAAAATGGAATTGAGGGCGGTGGGATATTATGATGGAGACCGGATTAATCTTGCACAGGATAGGGACCGATGGTGGGGTTATGTAAGGGCGACAATGAACCTCCGAGTTCCTTAAAAGACATTTGTAAGTAAATGTTTTCTGTCCCTGATTTTAATGAGAAGTTTTTCAAATTTACAAAATAAGCGTTATCAAGAACTTAAGTATTGGCTGAAATTTTGAAATCATATTACCGGGTAGCTCAGTTGGTAGAGCAGCTGGCTACGGATTGGAAGGTCCGGGGTTTGATCCCAGGTGGTGACAGGATTTTTTCTCGTTGCCAACCTTTCAGAACGGTCCCCGAGGTTCACTCAGCCTCCTATAAAATTGAGTACCGGGTCCTTCCCGGGGGTAAAAGGCGGTCAGAGCGTGGTGCCGACCACACCACCTCATTCTAGTGCCGAGGTCATGGAAAGCATGGGGCTCCACCTACATGCCCCCCCCCCAAGTGTCTTCATGACATTTTACGGGGATACCTTTACCTTTTTACCTTTTTTTTTTATTAGATCTCATTGAAATTTTTAAATGCCTACCTAACCCCTGCATTCTCTTCTAGGATACATACCGGTACACTAACCTATGGTTGGGATAATTTTAATTTACATACTAGGTTCAAAAAGTTCCCGGAACTTGCTAGTATCATAGCAACAAAGTACCTTAAACACTATTCTACAGCATCCCTTCAAAATAGTTGCCTTCCGCAACAACACACTTTTGCCAACGCGTGTAGAGTTCCTGGAAGCAGGCCTGGAAGCCATTTTGTGAAACCCGTCTTAGTGCTCTCGTCGCGTTTGCGATAACCTCTTCAGCATTGAATCTCCGTCCTTTCAGATGACTTTTCAGACGGGGGAAACAGAAAGTAATCAGGTGGTGAGAGATCAGGAGAGTATGGTGGATGATCCAAAGCAGTTATGTTGTGCCTGGCAAGAAAATTCTTTACAATAATTGCGCGATGAGCAGGTGCATTGTCATGCATAAGGAACCAGTTGTTTTCTACCCACTTTTCTGGACGTTTCCTTCTCACTGCGTCCCGGAGGCGACGGAGGATTTCTACGTACAATTCTTTCGTTACAGTACGACCTTCTGGAATGAACTCGTGGTGGATGAGACCCTGAGAGTCGAAGAAAACTTCCAACATAACTTTGCCTTTGGAAGTGTCCCTAGGAAATTTTTGCTTCCTGGGAGATGTTTTCGATTTCCACTCAGATGACTGTCGTTTAGGGACTGGGTCGTACAAGTAGCACCAAGTTTCATCACCAGCAATAATTTTGTTTAAGAAATCACCATCTTCATCAGCCATACTGATCATGTCCCCAGCAAGAGTCATTCTTGTTTCTTTCTGTTCTGCCGACAACATTTTCGGAACTAACTTCTGAGACACGTAATGCATGTTGAGATGCTTGTGAAGAACATTGTGTACACTTCCGACTGATATTCCGACCTCTGCTGTTATCTCTTTTATGGTTTTACGTCGGTCGTCCCTCACAACATTACGCACACGCTGAGCGATTGCTTCATTTGTTGCAGTTGTTGGTCGGCCGCTGCGTACGTCATCTTTGATGCTATCGCGGCCACCAGAAAAGCGTTTATGCCAGGCATACACTTGAGTTTTTTTCATTGCTGCTTCGCCATATGCTTCTTCCAACAATCTTAATGTCTCTGCAGGAGTTTTGTGTAACAAACACAGAACTTGATGTTTGTACGTTGCTCTGTGGACATAATTACAAAATGCGACGAACAAACAAAACACTATGATAAACAATTGCCTACAACTCAAAACCAACAATCGCCATTATCAACAAACTTTAAGGAAATGACATCATGAATGTTACCAACAAAACAAATGTATAATATCCCTTGTTATATATTAATACGAAAAATGGTAGTAAAATTCCGAGAACTTTTTGAACCCAGTAGTATAAGGGGTTTAAAGCATGTTTTATTTCAATAATACACATTCTACCCAAATTTCCCCATTCGTGGGGTAAATTGAGTGTAGATAAACTTAGAGCTATTATAATTATGATAAGAAAAGGGCCAACATACTTGAGAATGCAATAGAATCGTTCTAGAAGATCACAATGCTAACGTATATGAACTGACTGGAACATTTAACATAGTAACGCGCTATGGGTCTCCAAACTTAAAAAGGCTGTTTTTATACCCAAATTACCCCGACTCATCCTATCAAGAACACAGTATCTCTACGAGTTTACGTCCGTCAACGACAAGCTAAAACTGTTATAATCACAGCTGGGGACCGATGCCGGTACTGGTAGTCTAGTATATACAGTCACGAAGCTCAATACGTAGGAAATATGCATCCATAGATAGTTGCTAACCACTAGGATCGCTACTATCGCCTTATCACAGTCAATACGAAATTGTGCCAGCACAGTCTATTGTTTCTAGTAACCTCAACAACTCAAGCTTCGCGACTGTATATACTAGAATGTGGTAGTACAGTACTGAAGAAATAAACACAGCACAGATAGTCATTTTTGTGGTTTTTATTATCATTAGCCAGGGTTACGAAAAGGATCCATGGCAACGGAGACGACGATGCTAATGTAGAGACTTTACGGACAAATGAATGAATGAATGAATGAATGAATAAATAAAAGAAGCGAATCTATCTATGTATATAATTTGAACTGGTAATGGAAATTACGGGAAAACGGCTGAACGGATTTTAATAAATGGTCCCTCATTTTGAAGCTTGGAACCCAAAGTTTTTCGGAAAAATAGTAGTTTTCAGTGAAATGTCAATTTTCATACATAATTTTCCTATTTTCCAAAATCCATCTGTCGTCAGTTCTGAGAACTAGTTAATTGCATTCAGGATAAGCGAAGCTAGCATCAAGTCGTCCGTGTTGCAGTTCAGAATAAAACAAAACACAAACTACAGTAAACAATATTACACGAAGGCCATGATCTGCAAGAATGCTCACATATTTAGAGCTCAAATTAAATTGATTATTAAAAATTTAACTTACTAAAAATAATTTACAGGTTCGATTCTGTGGTGTGTAATTTTCTGGGTACAGCTGTGTATTGGATATTAAAACCTACAAAACTTGAGGTGGTTTGATGACATTATTACTATTAGAAATGAAATATTATTGTAGTTAATGCCGTGATGTGACTATTTTTCATTACCATATTAATGCTATATTGATGATATGAAAGTGAAACGTTTTGGGGTTATATAAGTAGATGTAGAGAATACTTAAATTAGATTTTGATTTCTATATTTTACTGAGTGGCGCTATATAGTATATGTTACTGAAAGCTATAAAACTTACGTAAGATAATATTATTAAAAATCAAATATTTTTATAGTTATTAATCAAGTGGGGTTGCGTCTTTTTCATATATTTAATGGCGGTGTGGTGTAGATATTTATATGCGTGGTTCTCTTCAGTATTGGCTCGAGAGAGAGTATCTTTCATTATTATGGAAGCAAATAACTTTCAGTATGTCTGGTATTCTTCATTGAAAATAAATCTGAAAAATGTTTATTTGAACGTCTAATGGACTTAGTTTGCAGCATTTGCTGCACAAGCCACTAGTGATAAGTATAATTTAATTAAACATGGGACAGAGGGCGGACTAATGGGCTCTTTTCTGTTAAAATCATCTCTAGACTAAATGAGAGAAAGAGAGAGACACTGATGATAGGGCACTCCATCCGCATGCGCGCTGAATCCTAACTTTCGAAATAAGGATTTGTAGATATTTTTTGGTATACAGCAGTAAACCAGAGATCATTAATTAATTAACAACCGTGGTCAATGGCAATAAAGATTGTGATATTCAATTTCCAACAACTCCCACGCAAAGACGTCGAAGAGAGGTTGAGTGGGAGTCATTCCCAGCCTGTGAATGTCCACCACACAACGACCGCAGCGGTAACGCCTGTACAGTCTTAATACATCTGCTCGCCTCTCTTCTGATCAGTACCCCAAGAATTTTTTCCCGGTGATGATGACAGCATAATCGCCACAATCAGTGACTATAACAGATTTAGAATTCTGTACTCTCTGCATTACCTTTACTTTTTAACTTTGCTCTAGAATATGCCATTAGGAAAGTCCAGGATAATACAGATGGTTTGGAATTGAACGGGTTACATCAGCTGCTTGTTTATGAGGATGACGTGAATATGTTACAAGAAAATCCACAAACGATTAGAGAAAACACGGGAATTTTACTTGAAGCAAGTAAGGAGATAGGTTTGGAAGTAAATCCCGAAAAGACAAAGCATGCGATTATATCTCGTGACCAGAACATCCTTTGAGAAGATTAACTCCATATGTAGATGAAATTATTGGGGATCATAAGTGTGGTTTTAGGCATAATAGATCGAATGTTGATCAGAGGTTTGTATTCGACAAATATTGGAGAAAGAATGGGAGTATGAGGGTACAGTACATCAGTTATTCATAAATTTCAAAAAGGCGTATGACTCGGTTAAGAGAGGTTTTATATGACATTCTTATTGAATTTGGTATTCCCAAGAAACTAGTTCGATTAATTAAAACGTGTCTTAGTGAAACTTACGGCAGAGTCCGTATAGGTCAGTTTCCATCTGATGCTTTTCCAATTCACTGCGGGCTAAAGCAGGGAGATGCACTATCACCTTTACTTTTTAACTTCGCTCTAGAATATGCCATTAGGAAAGTTCAGGATAACAGGCAGGGTTTGGAATTGAACGGGTTACATCAGCTTCTTGTCTATGCGGATGACGTGAATATGTTAGCAGATAATCCACAAACGATTAGGGAAAACACGGAAATTCTACTTCAAGCAAGTAAAGCGATAGGGTTGAAAGTAAATCCCGAAAAACTAAGTACATGATTATGCCTCGTGACCAGAATATTGTACGAAATGGAACTATAAAAATTGGAGATTTATCCTTCGAAGAGGTGGAAAAATTCAAATATCTTGGAGCAACAGTAACAAATATAAATGATACTCGAGAGGAAATTAAACTCAGAATAAATATGGGAAATGCCTGTTATTATTCGGTTGAGAAGCTTTTATCATCCAGTCTGCTGTAAAAAAATCTGAAAGTTAGAATTTATAAAACAGTTATATTACCGGTTGTTCTTTACGGTTGTGAAACTTGGACTCTCACTTTGAGAGAGGAACATAGATTAAGGATGTCTGAGAATAAGGTTCTTAGGAAAATATTTGGGGCTAAGAGGGATGAAGTTACAGGAGAATGGAGAAAGTTGCACAACACAGAACTGCACACATTGTATTCTTCACCTGACATAATTAGGAACATTAAATGCAGACGTTCGAGATGGGCAGGGCATGTAGCACGTATGGGCGAATCCAGGAATGCACATAGAGTATTAGTTGGGAGGCCGGAGAGAAAAAGACCTTTAGGGAGGCCGAGACGTAGATGGGAGGATAATATTAAAATGGATTTGAGGGAGGTGGGATATGATGATAGAGACTGGATTAATCTTGCACAGGATAGGGATCAATGGCGGCCTTATGTGAGGGCGGCAATGAACCTCCTGGTTCCTTAAAAGCCAGTAAGTAAGTAAGTCTGTTCTCACAAAAACTGAAATTTAGAATTTATAAGACAATTATATTACCGGTTGTCCTGTATGGTAGTGAAACTTGTGCTCTCACTTTGAGAGAGGAACAGAATTTGAGGATGTTCGAGAAATATTTTTGGTTAAGAGGGATGAAGTCACAGGAGAATGTAGAAAGTTACACAACGCAGAACTGCACGCATTGTATTCTTCACCTGACATAATAAGGAACATTATATCCAGACGTTTGTGATGGGCAGGGCAAGTTCTCTTGCTATATAGGTCACTGCTCACCACTGCTTACTAGATCGCATCTTATGGCAGTGCTGCTTACATTAACAAGGCACATGGCCTTCGGAATTACTATTTTACTATGATTCCGAAGGTCGTGATAACTTAATTGCGAATTAAATTACCGGTAATTGACTTTATTTTAAATGCATATTAGTTTGGTGAAATGCAAAGTAATTAAATGTAATTTAACTTCCGTATTCAAGTTAAATTACAATTAGTTAATTGTGGATTAGTAACATATTGGGTAGTAAGAATAAAGCTTAAGTACTTTCTCAAGGTTTATACTTTTGAGTATGAGCACTTCCTGTGATTATATACTCGTAACCACTAGAACATACTCATATTCTACCTAACGTGAATATATACTCATATCTACAGCCTCCTTGATCGTTTAAAAGTTAGTATGTACTCGTGTTACCTATCCTCTTTGACCACATTGCACCGTGATGCTCAGTTTTTTAATAGACTTTGACATGCTATCCGCATGCTGTAGTGGTTTGTGTTTTGTTTTTTATAAATAAATAAATAAATTATTTAATTAAATAATTAAATAAATAAAGTAAATAAACAAATAAATAAGTAAATAAATGAATAAATTAATGAACATGAAAGAGAGAGTGAATCAGATAAGTGACGTTAATAAACAGGAAACAAGAAAATAGTACTGGGAAAAAGTCATTACGCGATGTTGGATAGAGATTACAATCCATTTCTAGAATTCCAGTTATGCTAATTCTATTTTTTATTATAGAGAGTTATATATATATATATATATATATATATATATATATATATATATATATATATATATAATTTAAAGTTACAAGTAATTGCATTTTGCAATTCAAATTTTACAAAATAAACTGTAATTGTTAATTATATTTAACAATACAATCTAACCTTATAATTTGATAGCCATTCATATTTTTATAGGTTATGTTTTTTATGAATAACAAATACGTATTTAACCTTTTTCACATTCACTTTTGTGAAGCGTTAAAGGCTTCTGAAGTTCACGTATTTTTCTATATCTTTCCATGAGGTACCACATCGTTCATAAATTATGCCATTTTTTTTATTTAGCTTTAAACTGAACACAAATCAACAAATATTCAGAATTGAGCCTGCTACAAACCATACTCAGAATAACATGAGAACGAACTTATAAATATGAGAATATACTAGCTTTTATTCTTATCAAGCATGAGTATATATTCTGTACAAGATGGACACTTGAGTATATTCTACTATGCGTCCAAGTTATGAGTATGTAATCAAAAATGAGTAGGTACTCAAATGTTTTTATTCTTACTAACAAGAGTATTTACTAAAAAAAAGTCCAGTATATAGTATATACTCATGTTTATTCTTAGCACGGATTGTTGAAGTCGCCCCTAAGTGCAAAATCCGGGTCCGGCCCTCAAAAAGCCAAATGAAGAGATGTTGGGTCCTACAGTATTGTCGTAATTCAAGGACAGGTATGGGAACAACGTTTGAAACGGCATCCAAGTTTCTCAGTACTTGTGAATAATAGACACTAATTCTGCGTAAGTGCCTACAACTTCCCCACACTTTTAGACAACACAGGAAAACAATCAACTCGCCTGCAATCTTCATTCACAGGCTGGGTGGAGTTTCACAAGTTAGATGAATTCCAGGAATCGAAACGAGAACGTTTACAAAACGCCAGCTCTGCTCGTGATAGCATTATCCAATTCCATTACACGACCAGATGAATAATACGGGATAAAGCTGTCTGAACCAATGCTAACTAGAGCAGGGATGAATAAAGCATGCGGGGCTGCTCTCTGTGGTGTCTGCCATCAGACTGTCACTGGTTCCTGTCCCGGTCAGGCCTGAAATTTTTCATTTCAAATTTCTTAGCTATATTTGTGGTGGGTAGATTTACTTTATTGAGTTATTTTACGATGCTGTATCAACATCTAGGTTATTTAGCGTCTGAATGATATGAAGGTGATTATGCCGGTGAAATGAATCCGGGGTCCAGCACCGAAAGTTACCCAGCATTTGCTCGTATTGGGTTGAGGGAAAACCCCGGAAAAAACCTCAACCAGGTAACTTGCCCCGACCGGGATTCGATCTTGAACTCTTCTATTCCTTCGTACCTGTCGTCTCGCTTCACTTACCTTTCTTCCCACCATAATCTGAACACACGCTCTCGCCATGAAACAATACTAACAATACCATCCCATCGCACCTCCTCATACTCATCTTCTTTCACAATAGCCCTGCCAAGACTCTGGAATTCGCTACGTGCTAGCATCAGGGACTGTCGAAATAAAATTGAATTCAAACGTAAACTTACTAGGCACTTGGTCAGTAATTGATTTCTTGTAAATAGTTTCTTTAATCTATCACAAAATATTTTAATATCCAGTAATTTCATCACTATACAATTTTGTTATTGTAGGTTTAATTTGTAATTCAGTAAATATAAAATATTCTTTGTTTTTCTATGATAAATTATCTAGCTTTCATTAGTCAGGTAATCTTTTCGTATTTTGATTTTTATTCTAATTGTAATTGTAAATTTAATACTAATTGTAATTTTATTTGTAATTGTAATTGTAAATTTAATACTAATGGTAATTTTATTCTTCATATTATAGTTGGAATCTCCTGGTAGAGGGGCAGAGAAGGCCTGACGGCCTTATCTCTACCAGGTTAAATAAATAAATACTAAATACTAACCCGGGCCACCTGGTTTCGCGGCCAGACGCGCTGACCGTTATTCCACAGGTGTGGACTGGTGGGTAGATCTCATTTTGGGTTTTTGTCGTGTTTCTCCTGTTTCCCAAATAAACCATTATTACGTCAACATTTCTTCCCATTATCATATCCACAGCCTTTTTTCGTCCGTCGTTCGACGGCTCGTCCAAGGGGCATATGGGATTGACTGCTTGAACCTGAATACATAGCATGTCTTCTCACAATTTTAATTATCTTATTTTACGACGCTTAACAAATGCTATGCGTATCTGATGTTTTAGATAAAAGTGATAATCAGAGGTAAAAGTTCGTAACAAAACTGTTAAGGGGTTAGGTACAGCTTACAGCAGTAAAAGTTTGGAAATATTCAACACTTTTTTCCTCCATTACTGTATCTTACACAAAAATGAAAATTAGTATGTGTAAAACATTATCCTTCTGCTATGTGAAAAAAAATATTTTTACGATTAAAAAAAAAATATATATATATATATATAAGGTAAAGGTATCCCCGTAACATACCATGAAGACACTTGGAGGCCATGGAGGTAGAGTCCCATGCTTTCCATGACCTCGGCACTAGAATGAGGTGGTGTGGTCGGCACCACGTTCTGACCGCCTTTTACCCCGGGGAAAGACCCGGTACTCAATTTTATAGGAGGCTGAGTGAACCTCGGGGGCGTTCTGAAAGTTTGGCAACGAGAAAAAATCCTGTCACCACCTGGGATCGAATCCCGGACCTTCCAGTCCGTAGCCAGCTGCTCTACCAACTGAGATACCCGACCGCCTATATATATATATATATATATATATATATATTCAAATTCAAAATGGTGGCAGTTCACTGTGCAATGTTGAAGATTTTCCCTCATAACTCTAAACTATCCAACATAATGTGATGAAATTTTTTGTGTGTATTTATGCATGTCATATCTACAATATGACGCAAAATCATTCTCTACCTTTGATATATTGTCTGATAAAAAATAAATTAATTTTCAAAATGGTCAAATATCAGTATTTTCTACTAACACAAAATAAAAATATATAATTTATTAAGGAATGTAGTTGAAAGAGCATGATATTGTAAACATGAGTTTCAACAATAAAATAAAAGAGAGAAAACATGAAAAAGTTAAAAAGTTTATGAGTTATGAGGGAAATGCTTCATCACTGAACACTGAACTGCCACCATTTTGAATTAAAAAATATATATAAATAATTCTCTTTAAATCGTAAAAATATTTTTTTTCATATAGTATAAGGACAGTGTTTTCCACATACCAGTTTTCATTACTGCACAAGATAGAGTAAGGGAGGAAAAAATGTTGAATATTTCCAAAAATTTTATTGCTGTAAGCTGTACCTAACCCCTTAAGTTGTGTGAGCTTGGACTATGCATATACCGAATGGACTGTAGTGACGCAGCTCTCAACATCAACAAGCCAGCAAAGAAAACGTGTACTGTCGGGTGGTAACCAAACTTATCTTTGTACCAATTATTCATGACCTTAAAATCAAACACAAAATGAACAATTAACATTGTGTAAAAAAACAGCACTAATAGACAATTAGGTTATATTCTTCGCAATTTTCAATAGAGTGGATCGGGAGAAGATGCGTCACTTTTTCTTTCATTGAAAATTTAAGATACCGTTCATTTAGTTTTGAATTTCATATTGAAATATCAAAGTCTGGAAGGTATTTTGAAACTATATTTTTGGTACAAAACAGAAAACATTAATTACCTTGTTTATAGATACAGGCTTTCTCCTTACCTGCACTGTAGGCATTTTTCCGATAGTCGGATAAGATGGCAAATGCAATTAACACATTTACTCAAACATGTATTTTACCTGAACTTGGTTTGATACATGTATATAACAAAAATTACTAAAGCTCATGGACACAATACTTTTCGATTGCTGGTAAAATTCATGTTCTGGGAATAATAAGTTAATTAAGAGGTAGAATATCGCTGCAATCGAAATCGGAATAAATCTGAATAAGGAACAAAAAAAAGTTTCCTTCCCGGGCAGGATTCGAACCATGAAAGTCTCAGTTACCAGTCTATCTTGCTCTGGAGTGAACAAGGCTCTGAAATCAGCTACAAGGGTCGGTCCGGTCTTTTTGCCACTAATGTACATCTGTGAGCTTTTCAAATTTACTGCGGGCTAAAGCAAGGAGATGCACTATCACCTTTACTTTTTAACTTCGCTTTTGAATATGACATTAGGAAAAATTCCGGATAACAGGCAGGCCTTGGAATTGAACGGGTTACATCAGCTTCTTGTCTATGCGGATGACGTGAATATGTTACGAGAAAATACACAAACGATTAGGGAAAACACGGAAATTTTACTTGAAGGAAGTAAAGAGATAGGTTTGGAAGTAAATCCCGAAAAGACAAAGTATATGATTATGTCTCGTGACCAGAATATTGTACCAAATGGAAATATAAAAATTGGAGATTTATCCTTCGAAGAGGTGGAAAAATTCAAATATCTTGGAGCAACAGTAACAAATATAAATGACACTCGGGAGGAAATTAAACGCAGAATAAATATGGGAAATGCGTGTTATTATTCGGTTGAGAAGCTTTTATCATCCAGTCTGCTGTCCAAAAATCTGAAAGTTAGAATTTATAAAACAGTTATATTACTGGTCGTTCTGTATGGTTGTGAAACTTGGACTCTCACTTTGAGAGAGGAACATAGGTTAAGGATGTTTGAGAATAAGGTGCTTAGGAAAATATTTGGAGCTAAGAGGGATGAAGTTACGGGAGAATGGAGAAAGTTACACAACACAGAACTGCACGCATTGTATTCTTCACCTGACATAATTAGGAACATTAAATCCAGACGTTTGAGATGGGCAGGGCATGTAGCACGTATGGACGAATCCAGAAATGCATATAGAGTGTTAGTTGGGAGACCGGAGGGAAAAAGACCTTTAGGAAGGCCGAGACGTAGATGGGAGGATAATATTAAAATGGATTTGAGGGAGGTGGGATATGATGATAGAGACTGGATTAATCTTGCTCAGGATAGGGACCGATGGCGGGCTTATGTGAGGACGGCAATGAAGCTTCGGGTTCCTTAAAAGCCATTTGTAAGTAAGTAAGTATGTGAAGCACAAAGCAACAAACATTCGCGAAAGAAAAATGTATCAGTTCGAAACATGGAAACGCGGTCGGCATGTAAGGAACCTGCATTGCCAGCCGAGGCTCCGCAGTTGCTGAGGTCGGGTTGGATCGGGGCGTGGCCCCGCGCCCAGTCGATAGAACCGCCGCAGTCCCGAGTTGAGCGGGCGAAGCTTTCTGCGTCGCCCATCTCAGGGGAGCGGCCCTACTCCTTATGCTCCATCATTTTAAGCTGCAATTCAGGTAGAGTTACTACTTGCCACATCTCTTGTGGTTCAACACCTCTTTATCTGCAGGCAATTCTGTCCTATTATTTATGTTCACATGATATTAATAGTCTTGCCCTATGCGCGTATTCTGCTGCAAATCCGGCGGTCTCAGGTTCGATTTCCGTCTGAGAAATCAATATTCATCAAATAATAATAATAATAATAATAATAATAATAATAATAATAATAATACTTACAAATGGCTTTTAAGAACCCGAAGGTTCATTGCCGCCCTCACATAAGCCCGCCATCGGTCCCTATCCTGTGCAAGAATAATCCAGTCTCTATCATCATATCCCACCTCCCTCAAATCCATATTAATATTATCCTCCCATCTACGTCTCGGCCTCCCCAAAGGTATTTTTCCCTCCGGTCTCCCAACTAACACTCTATATGCATTTCTGGATTCGCCCATACGTGCTACATGCCCCACCCATCTCAAACGTCTGGATTTAATGTTCTTAATTATGTCAGATGAAGAATACA
The DNA here is from genome assembly GCF_040183065.1 of Periplaneta americana. NCBI lineage: Eukaryota > Metazoa > Arthropoda > Insecta > Blattodea > Blattidae > Periplaneta > Periplaneta americana. The sequence continues at coordinate 155,054,273 of NC_091129.1, forward strand.
ATGCGTGCAACTCTGCGTTGTGTAACTTTCTCCATTCTCCTGTAACTTCATCCCTCTTAGCCCCAAATATTTTCCTAAGAACCTTATTCTCAAACACCCTTAATCTCTGTTCCTCTCTCAAAGTGAGAGTCCAAGCTTCACAACCATACAGAACAACTTGTAATATAACTGTTTTATAAATTCTAACTTTCAGAGTTTTTGACAGCAGACTAGATGATAAAAGCTTCTCAACCGAATAATAACACGCATTTCCCATATTTATTCTGCGTTTAATTTCCTCCCGAGTGCCATTTATATTTGTTACTGTTGCTCCAAGATATTTGAATTTTTCCACCCCTTCGAAGGATAAATCTCCAATTTTTATATTTCCATTTCGTACAATATTCTGGTCACGAGACATAATCATATACTTTGTCTTTTCGGGATTTACTTCCAAACCGATCGCTTTACTTGCTTGTAGTAGAATTTCCGTGTTTTCCCTAATAGTTTGTGGATTTTCTCCTAACATATTCACGTCATCCGCATAGACAAGAAGCTGATGTAACCCGTTCAATTCCAAACCCTGCCTGTTATCCTGAACTTTCTTAATGGCATATTCTAAAGCGAAGTTAAAAAGTAAAGGTGATAGTGCATCTCCCTGCTTTAGCCCGCAGTGAATTGGAAAATAATCAGATAGAAACTGACCTATACGGACTCTGCTGTATGTTTCACTGAGACACATTTTAATTAATCGAACTAGTTTTTTGGGAATACCAAATTCAATAAGAATATCATATAATAATTCTCTCTTAACCGAGTCATATGCCTTTTTGAAATCTATGAATAACTGATGTACTGTACCCTTATACTCCCATTTTTTCTCCATTATCTGTCGAATACATAAAATCTGATCAATATTCGATCTATTACGCCTAAAACCGCACTGATGATCCCCAATAATTTCATCTACGTACGGAGCTAATCTTCTCAAAAGAATATTGGACAAAATTTAATAATAATAATAATAATAATAATAATAATAATAATAATAATAATAATAATGTTTTATTTTCGCTGGCAGAGTTAAGGCCATAAGGCCTTCTCTTCCACTCAACCAGCCTTAATCAATACAATACATATTTAAATTAGGAATATTTACACTACACTTGAAAGGTTCTCCAGCAATATTCTTCAGTTAAGTTTTAACGACTAGTAGACTACATATTTATTTAAATTTAGATAAACCTATAAGGTAAAGTAGTAACTTAATTTATGAGCTAATTTAATTCAATCAATTATAATTAATTTGAGATTTCAGATACCTAGTAAAATGATGAAAATTAATTTAATATAAGCTTACTAGAACTATGTTACAGTGAGAAAAAAAAAATATATATGTATATATATATAAATCTTAAATATATTTCTATAATGAGAATATTAATATAATTGCCATTAGAGATTTTGCAAATCTATTTAGAGAAATTAACGATAATAATAAGAATGGACAGATGTTAGGTTCATTACATGTAATAAATATTAATCAGCAATTAGTTTGTTAAGTAAGAATTTATGTAATTTGGACTTAAATGAAGTTATTGTCCAACAACCCCTTACATCACTCGGTAGCGAGTTCCAATTTCTAGCAACTGAAACTGTATAAGATGAAGAATATCAAGATGTCTTGTGGTAGGGTATAATGAGTAAATTGTTATGATGAGATCTTGTACTTAGCTGATGATATGCGGATAAATTTTGAAAACGAGAAGCCAAATATATTGGGGTAGCGGTGCGCAGAATTTGAAATAAGAGAACAAGAGAATGCAGGGCTCGTCGATCGCTTAGCCTTAGCCAAGACAGAGTTTGGAAAGACGGGGAAACATGATCATACTTACGAATATTGCAAATATAACGGACGCACGCATTATGCACACGTTGTAGCCTGTTGCTCAAATTTGCATTTAGGTTACTTAATATAATATCGCAGTAGTCAAAGTGTGGCATCACGAGTGTTTGTACAAGGATTAATTTTAAGTTATCAGGAAGAAAGTGCTTCAGTCGCTTTAATGAATGAATAATGGAAAATATTTTTTTGCAAGTATGATTCACTTGTTCATTCCATTCCAGGTGACAATCCATATAAATGCCAAGGTTCTTCACAGATGTTTAATGGTAAATTTATTTTCTTCGGGATGGACATAAATTCAGGGACAGAAATAGAAACCTACTAGTTACCGGCGTAGTTCAGTCGGTTAAGGGTATATGAACGTGAACGACCACAAATATTATCAGAAAATGCAGGCTCTAAATTTCTAAAAATTTTATAAGGAAATGAACTCACAATTGGACAAAAATTACAAGGTGCCACAACATGACTTATTAGAACTTAAACATCTGATAAAAGTATAAAAAAGATCACTAATAATATTTTTTAGGATTCACTTTTTACTTTAAATTAAATTTTCCAACATTTGAAAATTTTCACACATATTATTTCATTACTCCACAACCATTAGAGATAGAATTCTCAAATTTTGTACACTGATTTAACATGCATTTATGCAAACTGTAGACTACAATAATGCCCATATCTTTCAAAATAGATAAATTAGGTCACAAAACATTATGCAAGTTGTAATATATTTTATATAGGACATATAAAAATTAATTTTATTGTATTAAAATAAACGCAGAGTTGCACGCATTGTATTCTTCACCTGACATAATCAGGAACATTAAATCCAGACGTTTTAGATGGGCAGGGCATGTAGCACGTATAGGCTAATCCAGAAATGCATATAGAGTGTTAGTTGGGAGGCCGGAGGGAAAAAGACCTTTGGGGAGGCCGAGACGTAGATGGGAAGATAATATTAAAATGGATTTGAGGGAGGTGGGATATGATGATAGAGACTGGATTAATCTTGCTCAGGATAGGGACTGATGGCGGGCTTATGTGAGGGTGGCAATGAACCTTCGGGTTCCTGAAAAGCCAATAAGTAAGTAAGTATTAAAAATGAACAAATCTACATGTCTGAGAGTAGTCTACTTTTCAGAAATAAGTATTTTACATGCAGGAAAAATATTAGAGACGTCAGAGAGACCATAACAATGTTATGGTTACCAAATGATGTAACTGCAGAATTCTTTTGTTTTTTTCATACTGTGATAAAACGGGTTTGAAAAATGTTATTAGTAAAATTTTTTATACTTTTATCAGATATTTAAGTTCTAATAAGTTTTGTTGTGGTACCTTGTAATTTTTGTCCAATTGTGAGTTCATTTTCTTATAAAATTTTTAGAAATTTAGAGCCTGCATTTTCTGATAATATTTGTGGTCGTTCACGTAGGCCTACATATACCCTTAAGGCGCTTGCCTGCTGGTCTGAAGTTGCGTTCGGGCGCGGGTTCGATCCCCGCTTAGGCTGATTACCTGGTTGGGTTTTTTCTGAGGTTTTCCCCAACCGTAATGTGAATGCAAGGTAATCTATGGCGAATCCTCGGCCTCATCTCGCCAAATATCATCTCGCTATCATCAATTCCATCGACGCTAAATAACCTAGTAGTTGATACAGCGTCGTTAAATAATCAACTAAAAAAAAGAAAAAAAAAAGAAAAGAAACCTACTGCTAGGTATAACGTGAACTTGGCAGAGGAACATAGAAGCGGAAAACAGAAAGATGGAAAACATATGAAGAGTTCGCGGGAAAAACGATGAATGTCACATTTCTGTTAAGGATTAGATAATGATCTAATTGAGCCTATAACTGCAAGATGTAGTGCTGTTTCTATAGAAAATAAATGAAAGGATCACTGTATTCGTGGTGATAATTCTCCTTTTTACCATTTTTCATAAGAACATTAAATTTCGCAGTGATCCATTGAAATAGACAATGACATCAACCTTAAGAAAACTGTGACATTCATCGTTTTTCCCGCGAACTCTTCATATGAAAGCTGTAATAAACAATAAACTCTCGATAATACGGCTTCTCAATTATCCGGACTTATAGTGTACTTCCCCTCACTTCTACTGCAATAGTTTTCTGAGAAATGTGCACCGGTGCCATGTGTTATAGGCCCATTATATTAGTTATACACATTATATACTGGATGTTCATTTCAAAGTGTGTCATGACGTCACTGTTGTGAGTCAGCGATTTGAAGCTAGTTTCAGCTTTTATGTCGGAGAAGTTGCCTATTAATCAAGGCGTTCAATCTGAACTTCAGAACGTGTACGGTATAACTTGAACATCGTAGCAACAGATGGCGGTCTGTACGGTCTGTGTGCTACCATAACCTCTTTCGAATTATGTTTTGCGCGGGCAAGTCGTACCCAGGGTATTTGTTATCATCGGTTCCGTACGGCAACATTCCACAACATAAATCAAATGCTGCGTGTCCATGTTGTCAGTCGAAGTTAATGTCAACAAATACGTAAGAAATCGTCTTAACCCTCTCCCCATATCCCGACAGTAAGAAAAAAACTCACCTCAGTACGTGTTTCCAAACAGTTCACATTCCTGCCACTACCGGCGTTACGGTAAGTAGTCTTCTGAATGAACGCCGTACTTGCTAGGCAACTTTTCTGGCACATAGGTAATACGCCTCTACGGAAGTGTAGGAAGATTGAATTCTCTAGGCTCATCGACTAGCCACATGACGGCATACAGCGAGCCATGACACACTTTCAACTGAACACCCAGTACTTATATACGTATACACGCGACAGCCACGTGTGGAACATTCTAGTTTCGAATTAGGAGTGCAAGTGGAGTGGTTAACGCAGCTTATAAGAGTTATAACATTAAATTTAAGGTAAGAAGGTACTGCCTATCTCGACAATGTTAATTTTATGAAGTTTGGGTGCACGTTACTAACTCATTGTTACAGGTATGTGAACAAGATTTTCAGGGAATGTTTTTACAATCTTTCCCTTTAATAGTATCTACTACAAATTGAAGAGCGGTATAATACAAAAAATGAAAAACCGAGAAAAAAATTATTCCAGTGCAATTTTTTTTTCAAAAGTTGTCCATCCAAAATAAATGAAAATAATTCTTTGGTCGGCGGGAAAAGGCACATAAGTAAAGAAAGTCGAGTTTTCTGTTGTACCTAATCACATAAGTCTAATATTTTTTATAATTTTTTAAATACCGGTAATAAATTTTCTTGTATTTTAAATTGAAAAGGATCTTACTTTAACATACAGGAATTTCATTATTATACTTATATTCAGTTAAGAGTAAATTAAAAAGAAATTCTCTCCTGAAAAATTATTATTTTTTTTACTTATGTACCTTTTACCGCCGACCAAAGGATGTGCCCATTAACCAGACCCGATACACTAAAAATATCTATAGATTTTGCTGTGAAATTCTTTGAAATACTTAAAAAAATATGTATTGATATTAAATTGTAGCCAAAAAAAAATTAAACATTTAAAAAAATCATATTTTAATACCTGTTAACATTTTTAATTTGCAGTAGGTATTATTAAAGATAAATATTGTAAAAGCATTCGCTGAAAATCTTGTTTAGATATCTATATCAGTTTTTGAATACCATACACCCAAACTTCATGAAATTAACATTGTCGAGATAGGCAGTACTTTCTTACCTTAATGACATTTTTAAACACTATCAGTAATTCGTCATTCTCGCTAATCCGCACCCCACAGTTCTAGGAATGGCCAGATTAACAAGAGTCTACTTTATTTGTCTCTTTCATCAAACGAACAGCCATTTAACACATACTTACTTACTCGCTGTTTTATAAGGAACCCGAAGGTTCATTGCCGCCCTCACATAAGCCCGTCGTTGGTCCCTATCCTGAGCAAGATTAATCCATTCTCTATCACCATATCCCACCTCCCTCAAATCCATTTTAATATTATTCTCCCATCTACGTCTCGGCCTCCCTAAAGCTCTTTTTCCCTCCGGCCTTCCAACTAACACTCTATATGCATTTCTGGATTTGCTCATACGTGCTATATGCCCTGCCCATATAAAACGTCTGGATTTAATGTTCCTAATTATGCCAGGTGAAAGATGCAATGCGTGCAGCTCTGCATTGTGTAACTTTCTCCATTCTCCTGTAACATCATCCCTCTTAGCCCCAAATATTCTCCTAAGAATCTTATTGTCAAAAACCATCAATCTCTGTTCCTCTCTCAAAGTGAGAGTCCGAGTTTCACAGCCATACAGAACACCCGGTAATATAACTGTTTTATAAATTCTAACTTTCAGATTTTTTGACAGCAGACTAAATGACAAAATCTTCTCAACCGAATAATAACAGGCATTTCCAGTATTTATTTTGTGTTTAATTTCCTCCCGAGTATCATTTATATTTGTTACTGTTGCTCCTAGATATTTGAACTTCTCCACTCCTTCAAAAGATAAATTTCCAATTTTTATATTTCCATTTCGTACAATATTCTGGTCACGAGACATAATCATATACTTTGTCTTTTCGGGATTTACTTCCAAACCTATCTCTTTACTTGCTTCCAGTAAAATTCCTGTGTTTTCCCTAATCGTTTGTGGATTTTCTCCTAACATATTCACGTCATCCGCATAGACAAGCAGCTGATATAGCCCGTTCACATTTAACACACACACATATTTATTTATTTATTTATTTATTTATTTACTTATTTATTTATTTATTTATTCCTTCATTCATTCGTTTATTTATTTATTTATTTATTTATTTATTTATTTATTTATTTATTTATTTATTTATTTATTCATTCATTCATTCATTCACTCATTTATTTATTTGTTTATTTATTTATTTATTTATTTATTGGACCGGCGTACCTCAGTCAGCTGAGGGCTTGCTTACCGATCCGAAGTTGCGCTCAGGCGTGGGTTCGATTCCCGCTTGGGCTGATTACTTGACTGGGTTTTTTCCGAGCTTTCCCTCAACCGTAAGACGAATGTCAGGTAATATATGGCCTATCCTCGGCCTCATCTCGCCAAATACCATCTCGCTATTACCAATCTCATTGGCACTAAATAACTTAGTACATTACCGGTCAAAAGTTTTCGATCACCTATCACAACTATGGATTTGTGGTTAAACCAGGGATTTCGTTTTGAATATTCTATCATGAAGAAGTGTGTTGTATCAATGAAGTGTGAAGTGTATTGTCAGTGAAGTGTGTTGTGTAAGTGAAGTGCGTTTCTGTCAGTGAAGTTTTATAGTTTATAGTGGCAGTGCAAAGTATTTGAACAGTCAAATGTTTTTGAAGTGTTAGTAAAATCACGGTAGTATCAGTGAAATGTGTCGTAGTTCCAGTGAAGTGAGTGAGTTGTCAGCGAAATGAGTGTAGTGCTGAAAGGTACTTGTGCAGGTATGAACATATCATACTCGTGGGTTTTAGTTCGAACTTAGGTTAAGATACAAATTAGATGTACTTTAAATGTTATTTTAAGTGATCGTGCTTTATTTAACTTAGGATGCTCCCTGTTATTATTATTGTTATTATTATTATTATTATTATTAGTATTATTAATATTAATTTATCATTAATTGTATTTTTTATTAATTGTATTTATTATTAATTGCCATTATTGAGTGTAATTAGTTACCAATGCCACCGGGTATACACCCATTTGCAGTGTGAATAAAAACATACATACATACATACATACATACATACATACATACATACATACATACATACATGCATACATTACATGCATACAAATTCTAGTTTTGCTGACAAGTTTAAAAAAAACTCCTCTCCCAATATATCATGGCCCAATAAAAAATAGTGCGTGTAATGTCATTTGTGTTTAAATTTTTGTGAAAATAATTTGTTTCAGTACGATACTAAACGAACTTCCAGTGACATGAAGATGGAAAGAAAATCATAGAGATGTGTACTTTTTCATAGCAAATCATAGAGATGTGTACTTTTTCATAGCAAATCATAGAGATGCGTACTTTTTCATAGCAAATCATAGAGATGCGTACTTTTTCATAGCAAATCATAGAGATGTGTACTTTTTCATAGCAAATCATAGAGATGTGTACTTTTTCATAGCAAATCATAGAGATGTGTACTTTTTCATAGCAAATCATAGAGATGCGTACTTTTTCTTTGTACGGTGTCGCCGTGAGTGACAGGCAACTTCTCTGCCTTAGTTGTATAGCGTACAGCCTAATCACATGTTCACAGGCGTTTCAGAAACAGAGAGAAGACACCAGCACAACATGAGAGATGGAACCTACCCTCACCATCAGTCGTCATCATCATCATCATCATCATCGTCGTCGTCGTCATCATCGTCGTCGTCATCATCGTCATCATCGTCATCATCATCATCATCATGTCTTCTCTTCATATGCGAGATTTGGGATTTAACCCAGGCATATAGTTGTACAATATAGTGATTAGAAGTTGTGCACCGCCATTCTCCTAGTCCTGAGGTAGAAATTTTACACGAAAATCTCTGATCCCGCCAGGAATCGAACCCCGATCGTTTAGTCTGGAGGCAGACGCGCTACCACAGAGCTAACTCGGCGGACTCTAACATTAGTTCATCTCACAAATAATTTAGGTTCTTTAAGTTCTGTGTTTTGTAAGATTTTATCGATTTTATTTAGTATGAAAATGCCATTTATAGGACGCTATTAATCGACGTTTAGGTCAATATTCTAAGATATAAGAACAGTTGGAAGAAGAGCAGTTTGTGTTCAGAAAGGGAAAAGGTACGAGAGATGCAATTCGACTGTTACTTACAATTGGTGAAAGATAACTAGACAGGAATAAAGAAGTGTAGGTAGGGGCTGCAAGACAATAAACACCTTTAAAACAGCTTAAAAGATAGCCTTATTAGCATTTCACGCCAATCATACTGATTTAAACTATCACTGACTACATTGTTACTTTTTTCTTTAGACATCATCCTGATAGTGCTGTATTTTCAAAATTGTCTCATAATAATCTCTTTCTATTATCTAATATTATTTGAAATATATTAACATTCTATGTATTTTAGCTTAATTCTGCTACACAGTTTATTTCAGTGTTTAATTAATAGTTCATAGTATTTTGTTGTTTAATTCGTAAATAACTCTTGTATACATGTAACTCTCATCCAAATCAAATTGTTGAATTCTTTGTAAGTTAATGCATATGTATATATACTTTTTGCTGGTTGAGTGGAAGAGAAGGCATTACAGCCTTAACTCTGCCAGCTAAAATAAATCATTATTATTATTATTATTATTATTATTATTATTATTATTATTATTATTATTATTATTATTATTATTAGATAGTATTTCTGGACCTAGAAAAGGCGTTTGACAGAGTAGATTTGAATAAACTGATAGGGATCCTAAAGAGAATTGGCGTGGATTGAAAAGAGAGGAGGCTGGCTGTTCAATAAGCTTTATACGAAACAACGAATCAATGTCAGGATAGGAAAAGAAATGTCAGAAGAAAGCGAAATAGGGAGAGGAGTACATCAAGGATGCCCTTTATCACCTACCCTGTTCAACATCTACTTCGAGGATTTAGTGAAGATCTGTTTTGAGAACATGGGAGGAGTGATAGTAGGAGGAAAAAGAATAAAGTGCATAAAATTTGCTGATGATATGGCGTTGTTAGAAAAAGAGGTAATTATACCAAGGGATATGCTACTGGAGATAAATGACAGCACTGAGCAGAATGGGATGAAGATAAATGCAAACAAGACGAAGACCACGGTCACAGGAAGAAAAGTAAAAGAGGTTAACTTACTCTTCTCCTCCCCTCTCCTCTCCTCCACTCCCCTCCCTTCCTTTCCGTTCCTTTCCTTTCCCTTCCTCTAAATTCCTCTTTCCTTTCTTTTTCCTTCCTTTCCATTCCACTTTCCTTTCCTTTCTTTTCCTTTCCTTTCCTTTCCTTTCCGTTCCTTTCTTTTCCTTTCCTTTCCCTTTCTTTCCATTCCACTTTCCTTTCCTTTCATTTCTTTTCCTTTCCTTTCCTTTTCTTTCCCCTTTCTCTTTCCTTTTCTTTCCTTTCCTTTCCACTTTCCTTTCCTTTCTTTTCCTTTCCTTTCCCTTTCTTTCCATTCCACTTTCCTTTCCTTTCATTTCTTTTCCTTTCCTTTCCTTTCCTTTCTTTTCCTTTCCTTTCCCTTTCTTTCCATTCCACTTTCCTTTCCTTTCATTTCTTTTCCTTTCCTTTCCCTTTCTTTCCAATCCACTTTCCTTTCCTTTCCTTGCCATTCCACTTTCCTTTCCCATTCCTCTTTCCTTTCCCTTTCCTCTTTCCTTTCCTTTTCCTTTCCTTTCCTTTCCTATCCATTCCACTTTCCTTTCCCATTCCTCTTTCCTTTCCCCTCCCTCTTTCATTTTCTTCCCTTTCCATTCCACTTTCCTTTCCTTTCCCATTCCTCTTTCCTTTCCCCTTCCTCTTTCCTTTTCTTTCCTTTCCATTCCACTTTCCTTTCCTTTCCTTTCCTTTCCTTTCCTTTCCTTTCCTTTCCCTTCCTTTCCCTTCCTATCCATTCCACTTTCCTTTCCTTTCCTTTCCTTTCCCATTCCTCTTTCCTTTCCTATCCATTCCACTTTCCTTTCCCATTCCTCTTTCCTTTCCCCTTCCTCTTTCATTTTCTTCCCTTTCCATTCCACTTTCCTTTCCTTTCCTTTCCTTGCCATTTCACTTTCCTTTCCCATTCCTCTTTCCTTTCCATTCCACTTTCCTTTTCTTTCCTTTCCATTCCACTTTCCTTTCCTTTCCTTTCCTTTCCTTTCCTTTCCTTTCCTTTCCTTTCCTTTCCTTTCCTTTCCTTTCCCTTCCTATCCCTTCCTTTCCTTTCCTTTCCTTTCCTTTCCTTTCCTTTCCTTTCCTTTCCTTCCCTCTCCTTTCCTTTCCTTTACCCTCGTATCCATTCCACTTTCCTTTCCTTTCCTATCCTTCTCTTTTCTTTCCTTTCCCCTTCCTCTTTTCTTTCCTTTCCCCTTCCTCTTTTCTTTCCTTTCCCCTTCATCTTTTCTTTCCTTTCCCCTTCATCTTTTCTTTCCTTTCCCCTTCCTCTTTCCTTTTCTTTCCTTTCCATTCCACTTTCCTTTCCTTTCCTTTCCTTTCCTTTCTTTTCCCTTCCTTTCCATTCCACTTTCCTTTCCTTTCCTTCCCTTTTCTTTCTCCTTTCCTTTCCTTTTCTCTCCCATTACCTTTCCTTTCCCCTTTCCCTTCCCTTCCAGTCCCGTCCTTTTTCTTCCCGTCCCTTCCCCTCCCCTCCCCTCTTCTCCTTTCCTTTCCGTTTTTTAACTAGTCACATGTTAAGAAATGTTACTATTTTGTTGAATCAGTTTACAGGAAATTGAAATGCGTAATATTTATCTTATTATTTTATTAAATTCTGTAGTGCAAAAATTGTAAAACTGTGTGACTTTAATCAAGAATTTTCTGACGTAATTTACCGGAAAATTCAGATTTTTTGAAGTGACTAAATAGCCAACGAACTTAGATTTCAAACTAGTACTGTTTCATGATAACCATGATACGTGAATGCAAGTCACTCTACAATACTAGCACACAGACAGGCTTTCTCGGGTCCCGCCTGGACTGGGCTTATAAAATCTGGGCTGAATGGGCCAGTCCTAAATTTTAACCCAAGCCTGACGGCAGACAGTTACGGGCTTGAGTATTGTCTGTTTTTCCGGTGTCTGATACCCAGTAACTTCCTGAAATCAGTTTCAGACACCCTTTATCTGTCTTTGTTACTAAGATTATCAAGGCACAGGTTAGAGAACACTGGAGAAACTTTGCATTCTTGTTGTAACGCCCCAGTTTGTCATTTTTTAGATCTCTTCTTGTGTTACATGAATAAATAAAACAACTTTTATGCCGACTCTCATGTTTACGACAGTCTCAGCTGTTTCTTAGCCTTATGTATTGGTTTTCAGAGTTAAATCCTATTCCATAGCAATAGTATTGAACGCCACCCAAACTGGTGATTGTAGTTTAAGGCAATGAGGCGAGTGGTGCAGGGGGACGTGGAGGGAGGGGGAAATACAGAAGGCGAGTAAACAGAAATCCCGTCACAATGGCATGCCCCAGGGGAATGGCCCAGTCCTCAGGCCACTGCATCATCTAGACGATTACGTCACAGTTCACATCTTTACGTGTCTAGTATATCATAGACTACGCTTTTAAATCTCTCAAACTTTCATGGGAGCAACTCGTACAAGTTCGAATATTCACAAAAGACATCACTACAGCAGACAAGTTACTAGCAGGAATTAAACTCGCAGGACGATACTACAGAGTAGAGCCATCACACGAGACAATCTTCCACCGACCGTGCCTTAACTGTGCACAATACGGCCACACAAAGACAGACTGTGACAATCGAAAAATCGAAAAATCGAAGGAGAATTGGGAGGAAAATTTAAAAGGTACGCAAAACGCGTCCTTGCAAGGGGTTGGGGGCTGTACAAAACTAAATATGTGAGCTCCAAGCCTGTTGGCCACTAGTCTCACTCCGGGTTACGCTGCTCCCCTGAAGGAGCTCTAGAAAATTTTGAAGGGGAAGCCGAAATTGGACGTAACCTCTTAGGTACCACATACGCGAGGGGGCTGAGATTGATCAATTGATCACGGAACGGGGCGAGGAGTTGGCTGGTGTTTGCCGTTAGGATGGCAAGACGCCGTCATCTGTTGTTCGATGACAAAGCAGGTGAAGGCCGTCGGAAGAAGCGCCGTGAAATCTAAGCTGCAATTTGAGAGGTCCCTGTCCTTTCAATTTGCGACTTATTGAGTGACCTCGTATGTTTAATAGACTATTAATATTATCTGAACTAGGGCATACATAATTTATAATAAAGGTGGAATATATATGGGGAAGGGCATATAGGTCCGTGGCCCATTTCTTATAGGGCTCATCCCGACATTTGTCTTACGCCTGAGGAAAACCACGGAATACCTTAGGCAGGATGAGTTGTCTCATATAAGAGACTAGCCAATTTGGCTATTATGTAGGAGGTCATGAGCCTTGTTGATTTGTCTCAATTTCGAGACCAGCCATTTGGCTATATGATGGCTCAATTGCGAAGAGGGGGGAGAGATGTAATTGTTAATTAGGGAGATTCATGGGGATATGAGTGCAGGTCCGTGGCCCATTTCTTTTAGGGCTCATCCCGACATTTGTCTTAGCGCCTTAGGAAAACCACGGAAAAACCTTAGGCAGGATGAGTTGTCTCAATATCAGAGACTAGCCAGTTGGCTCTTAGGTTGAATGACTCTATGAATCGATGGATATATACTAGCCAATTGGCTCTATTAGATTTCCATCGATCAACAAAAGTAGATAATGTTATGGAGGGATTTTGTTTAGCCCAGTTAAGACAAGGTCATTTTACAGCGGTTGCACTATCCAAGGAGTCTCATGGAGTTGAGTCGTGGCTACCAAAACCTGGGAGTAACGCCAGCCTCCCTGTCCTCCTGTCTCAATAGTATAGCTAATGGACCTGTCCAGCCCAAGACTTGCTTTAAGTGCGGCAAGAATCCCGACCTTTGCAACCACAACCGCCTATCCCAGATTAGGTATTGCGCCACGTGCAACAGCGACACTCATTATACGGGCCAAGCTCGCTGTCCAAAATATCCAAGGACTAATCTCATAACCTCCACCGATCCCACGCATGTCCCCATAGACACAAACCAACACTGCCACCTATACCCAAACCATCACAGTCCGTCTTCAAACCAACACTTCCCAAACCCGAATTGTCTTATGCGGATGCGGCTAAGACTATGACAACCAAGACAACCACTACAGACGATCCACAGGCAGACAAAACAACCACGGAACAGCTGGTCGAGGGGGTTCTACGTTCTGCTATGCAGAAAATAGAATCCTACATTGGCCGGCAACTAAACAGACTACAGGACGAAATAGTGACATTCACTATTTCCTTACTCACTACAGACACAAACCCCACGAAACGACACACGACACTTGCCACAGCCAACCAGGCAGCCAGACGGCTTCTACGGAAACGAGTAGCCCACCACTTTGTTGGTAACAGGTTACGAGTCTCCCTACCGCCACTACAAAAACGTGACTAGGACAGAACTGACCAGAGCACTGGACTCTCCACCTCTCATTAACATCTGCGAGGCATGGTGCTAACTTCACTTCATTCATTTCATTCACAATTCAACTATTAGCGTGTACATGTTTTCATATAACCATTTACAGGGGAAAATACACTACTGTTAGATGAGAGGGCAAACGGCTTTTAGCTGGGAACCTCGAGCTAAAGTTAGTGAATTGCTTGTCGAGGAACCAATGGAGGCATGGGATGCTTACCCTGCCTGCCATTTTAAACATCATTCATTCTTTCTTCGTCCCCTTTCATTCATCATCATCATCGTACAAGGGGCATTCCACAAATATAGCAGCAAGCTCCTAAACTGAAGCTCACAAACATTTATCTAAAAATGTGTCCGACAAAACAGCAGTTTTTGCTTTTAAAGTGAGATCAGTGGCCCTATATTGTCAAAATTTAAGCATCCATATCTCAGAAAGTATTATACATATCTCTAACAAAATTTTACTGCTTAATCTTTGTTATTTTAAACGTGCTGGGGTCGTTTTTATAAATTATATTTTATCAAATTAATAGTTTTTTTGTAACCGGTTTCCTTTTTAAGAAAAATAACATTCCATTGTTTTTTTTTATTTTATTGGGTTATTTTACGACGCTGTATCAACATCTAGGTTATTTAGCGTCTGAATGAAATGAAGGCGAAGTGAATCCGGGGTCCAGCACCGAAAGTTATCCAGCATTTGCTCGTATTGGGTTGAGGGAAAACCCCGGAAAAAACCTCAACCAGGTAACTTGCCCCGACCGGGATTCGAACCCGGGCCATCTGGTTTCGCGGCCAGACCGTTACTCCACAGTTGTGGACTATATTAATGTTCACGCCGTAGTTGCGTTCGGGCGCGAGTTCGATTCCCGCTTGGACTGATTACCTGGTTGGGTTTTTTCCGAGGTTTTCTCCAACCGTAAGGCGAATTTCAGGTAATCTATGGCGAATCCTTAGCCTCAACTTCTAAATACGCTAAATAAACTAGTAGTTGATACAGCGTCGTTAAATAACCAACTAACAAAAAGAATTGACTCAAAAAAAAAATTTACCCAAATGCCCTGAAATTAGAGCTCAGCTATCAATTTAATACAGTAGATAAGCTGTAAAAATTCCACGTTTCTAGCTAACTTAATTTCTGAGAGTCCACACCTATGGAGTAACGGTAAGCGCGTCTGGCCGCGAAACCATGTGGCCTCGGTTCGATTCCCGGTCGAGGCAAGTTGCTTGGTTGAGTCTCAACTCCATAAGCAATACCTGGAGAAAATAATAAAGACATATGTGAAAGAGCAGCCATTTCTTCTAATTCTGGACTCAGGTAAATCCTTCTTTGTATGATGAAATACTTACAAATGAAGAAAATGAAGTAACGTGCAACCTTAAAGTGATTTCACCCAAATGTGCTGGATGATGCCAGTCCTGTGATGTTTATCTTTTTAGACAGGTGAAGATTTTTATCAAATATTTGAAAAATAGCTCTTTCCTTTTACAAATTGGACGACAAATTGCTTCAAGGGAGGATGCCCTCAAAATTCACTCCTTAATTCACTTTCAGTTGTCAGCTCCTATATTCAAAGCCATGTTGAAATATGCGTGGTATGTATCAAAATTAATAAACGAACGAGAAATGTTTGTGAATGTGAAAGATGTCTGTTTCGCAGCAGAAGTGCAGAAAAATGTGTGTGACTGTGGACAACCTTCTTTCATTTGCTGTGCATGGTGCAGGAAATATGTATGTTGTGTGTATTTTTATGACATTTATCATAATGAAACATGTACAAAATGAAGTGGAATAGAAACAGAACAGACACCAGTGACCTGCCTACGTAAGCAATATTTCCTTGTTTATCCTTTACAATACAATGTTAGTTAATTAGTAATTTGTTTAAAACATGCCGAAGCGTTCAATACATTGATGATATATGTAAATACAGGGACATCATTTTATTTTTACTTCAATTTTTATTGTACCTGAGTTTTTGAATGTACTTCACTCCCACCCCTTCTACTAAGGAAGTTCCAACTCCACACAGAACCAAGACCGCAGATAGTAAGCAGTACTGAGTTACTGAGTATAGTACGTTCCAGAAATATGTTCGCGTTTTCCAGTTACGAAAGAGCTTTCAATATTGAATCATATTTTCGCACAGGTACTGTCCGTTTGCCTACGTCGCATCCCGATTTCTCCCACCTGCTTCTGCTCTCCCCTCTGTAAAAGCTGGGCTGTCTTAGTTCTTTTCTGAAAACATTAATTTCTCTTAGGAATTGGGCGTTTACGTAATATTATACAACTGTTTAATTTAACTTAAATAAAAGGGCCTCGTTAAGTAATTAACTGTCACGTGATTTCCTCCCTTTCTACAATCCTGCGGCATAACCACTTGGACGGACAGTAGATAGCATGTCTGAGTAATTTTATATTTTCGGGTCGGGCAGAAGTGAAGATTGAATTAACAGTACGTAGAGTAGGTAAAGAATTATTTCAACATGAGTTACTAGTACGAAGGACGAAACTGGCAATTGGAATTAGATGCAATAGTCTATAGTGCGATAATATGCACAAAAGAACTGAAGCCTGTATCGAAATGAACGGCCACCATTTTCAAAAATGTGTTTAAATATTCATATTATGATTATTTTTCAATTTAACTTCTTTCTCTATATTGTACGCTAATGTGCAGTAGACAGTATAATATACACTGCATAATGAATACGTTCGCATGGATAACTCAGTTCGTGAGTAAAAACACTTATTCTTAATACAGTACTGTACTTTGATTAAAGAAAAACCTAATGAAAATTATCAAACTCAAAATCGCGATATTTCCTAGTTTACGTAAATGGATGAACTACTTTTCTTCCTTCCTATACCTAGTAGAGTGATTTGTGTTTTACGCCAGTATCATCGAACTCCAGTCTTGGAGGGGGAAGCAAGCGGTGTTTCCGGTTCTCTAAAGGTATAGACAGGTTAATATTAAAAACGTTAGTAAAAATAAAATGATGTCCCTGTAGATTACAGTGATCACACTATTAATCATTATTAAAAGAAAAGAATATAGCACCAGTTTAGATTCGAACTCAGGTTCCCTGAATAACAACTCAGCACCCAAACATATGAGCTACGCTTTTACACAGGCTAATGCTTCCCTATTAGGCACCTAACGGAAGTATGTCACAAACAATAGCCAATATTTCCAAAACGAGGGGTCACTGGCCACCCATACCAGGTATGACTTCAAACAGTGTGTCTTGTACTTTCATCTCACACAATCTTATTTAATTCGGTGATATACAGAGCGTGCCCTCTCCTTGTTAGTGCAGTCTGTAACTTTAACACGAAAGCTGAGATCGCCTCATACACGAAGCCCAAGTCCCACGATGCCACTTTGCATTTGAAAATTACCTTCAGTAAAAAAAACAACGGATTACAATTTCATCTCGTTATATATGTTCTGCAATTAACTCGAAGCGATATTAACCATCAGCCAGGCCCCTGCCTATAGAGATATGCACTCTACACAATTTGTGCTCCACTCGGTCGAATAAGACCCTCCTTCGTTAACAGAAATCTGTTTTCATACGTAATTTAGCACGGACATCACAAGGTAACAGAGTTTCCAAATTGTTCAAGACAATAACAGGCAAATCCCATTGACAGGCGAGCGGATATACCTAAAATGACTGACGGCACTTCCGCAAGGGAATAATTCCATAATGGTCGGAGCCAAACCAAACCAAAGGTGGAGTTGAAAATTTATTTGCACAGAATCACCCCAACGCCTGGACATCCAATTTACAATCCGCTTGCTGCCACATATTTTGAAACGTGTCCGGATATATAACCATCCCCTCACTTCTATAATGCTATTGTTCCCACCTCACAAAGTGGTGGAACAAATGTTGCCTTTCAACGTAGTTACGCAACCACCGACGAGTCCACACCTGTGAAGTAACGGTTAGCGCGTCTGGCCGCGAAACCAGATGGCCCGGGTTCGATTCCCGGTCGGGGAAAGTTACCTGATTGAGGTTTTTTCCGGGGTTTTCCCTCAACCCAATATGAGTAAATGCTGGGTAACTTTTGGTGCTGGACCCCGGACTCATTTCACCGGCATTATCACTTTCTTCTCATTCAGACGCTAAATTTTATTTATTGCAAGCAAAAGTTACATACAATAACAAATATTTTACAATACTATTGTGATACTCGTATATGAATATTCTTCAAAATTCGAATTTGATTACCAATCTCATAGTAAAATAGCCTACAAATTACAATTTATTGTATAAATACAATGTAACTGGGTCACATTGAGGTTTTTTTTTCCAGGGTTTTCCCTCAACCCAATATGAGTAAATGCTGGGTAACTTTTGGTGTTGGATCCCGGACTCAATTCACCGGCATTACCACCTTCTTCTCATTCAGACGCTAAATTTTATTTATTGCAAGCAAAAATTACATACAATAACAAATATTTTACAATACTATTGTAATATTCGTATATGAATATTCTTCAAAATTCGAATTTGATTACCAATCCCATAGTAAAATAGCCTACAAATTACAATTAATTGTATAAATACAATGTAACTGGGTCACATTGAGGTTTTTTTCCCGGGTTTTCCCTCAACCCAATATGAGTAAATGCTGGGTAACTTTTGGTGCTGGATCCCGGACTTATTTCACCGGCATTATCACCTTCTTCTCATTCAGACGCTAAATTTTATTTATTGCAAGCAAAAATTACATACAATAACAAATATTTTACAATACTATTGTAATACTCGTAATATTCTTCAAAATTCGAATTTGATTACCAATCTCATAGTAAAATAGCCTACAAATTACAATTTAATGTATAAATACAATGTAACTGGGTCACATTGAGGTTTTTTCAGGGTTTTCCCTCAACCCAATAATACGAGTAAATGCTGGGTAACTTTTGGTGCTGGATCCCGGACTCATTTCACCGGCATTATCACCTTCTCATTCAGACGCTAAATTTTATTTATTGCAAGCAAAAATTACATACGATAACAAATATTTTACAACACTATTGTAATACTCGTATATGAATATTCTTCAAAATTCGAATTTGATTACCAATCTCATAGTAAAATATTCTACAAATTACAATTTATTGTATAAATACAATGTAACTGAGTCACATTGAGGTTTTTTTCCAGGGTTTTCCCTCAACCCAATACGAGTAAATGCTGGGTAACTTTCGGTGCTGGACCCCGGACTCATTTCACCGGCATTATCACCTTCTCATTCAGACGCTAAATTTTATTTATTGCAAGCAAAAATTAGATACAATAACAAATATTTTACAATACTACTGGGTGTTCATTTCAAAGTGTGTCATGACATCACTGTTGGTGAGTCAGCGATTTGAAGCGAGTTTCAGCTTTTATGTCAGAGAAGTTGCCTATTATTTAAGGCGTTCTTCAATCTGAACTTGGGAACGTGTACGGTATAACTTGAACGTCGTAGCAACAGATGGCGGTCTGTACGGTCTGTGTGCTACCATAACCTCTTTCGAACTGTGTTTTGCGCGGGCAAGTCGTACGCAGGGTATTTGTTATCATCGGTTGCGTACGGCAACATTCCACAACACAAATCAAATGCTCCGTGTCCATGTTGACCATCGAAGTTAATGTCAACAAATACGCAAGTAATCGTCTTAAACCTCTCCCCATATCCCGACAGTAAGAAAAAAAACTCACCTCAGTACGTGTTTCCAAACAGTTCACATTCCTGCCACTACCGGCGTTACGGTAAGTAGTCTTCTGAATGAACGCCGTACTTGCTAGGCAACTTCTCTGGCACATAGGTAATACGCCTCTGCGGAAGTGTAGGAAGATTGAATTCTCTAGGCTCATCGGCTAGCCAAATGACGGCATACAGCGAGCCATGACACACTTTGAACTGAACACTCAGTATTGTAATACTCGTATATGAATATTCTTCAAAATTCGAAATTGATTACCAATCTCATAGTAAAATAGCCTACATATTACAATTTATTGTATAAATACAAGGTAACTGGGTCACATCCGAAAAAGCAAGATGCTTGAGGTCGGGTGTGACCAAGAATAAAAACTGGATAGAAGAAAAACAATAAATAAAATAATAATAATAATAATAATAATAATAATAATAATAATAACAATACAATAACATAAATACAGACATGGAAATCCTACACATATAACCCAAAAACCAAAAACTCAACACACTAGAACAATATGAAATATACAGACACACTAAAACACACCCTGGTCAAATTCCCAACACACAGATTAATTTCAGAACACACACACTATTTGATACCACATTTCAACACTTTTAACAATCGAACGACCCCACACAACAGGCAGCGAAGTTCGAGATGACGCCGAGATCTAGTAGGCTCTGAGGATGGTGTGAAGAAGCACCGAAACAGCTGTAAGCCGCACATGCTTACACAATTAACACGAGTAAGATCGCCATTTAATCAATTACTTGTTTTATATTGTTTTGTACTTGGTTTTATTAACTTTTATTAGTATTATGACTTTCTGTTAAGTTAAAAAGAAAATATGGTGAAAAAGTGTCCAGAAGTTCTTGTTATACGTACATATCTTAATTAATTGACGAATTTGTGGGATAATAAAAGCCTTCGCAAAGTGTCTGTGAATCCTGTATTTAAGGCTTACACAATTGAGATCCAATATGTCACGTACTGTTATTTCAACATAGTTTGTTTCTGCGTCCACCACTTGACTCAAATGAAGCTTTTGTTGTCGTCAGACTCACTGTAAATAACTATGACAGCGTAAAGTGTTGATGCGGATCAACAAAGAGAACCAATTTAGCTGCATTAGCTGCAAGTGTTTACAAAGCGAATCAAATTAATCAGACCTAAAAGTCCAACAATAAGATGACTCCAGAGTGACTATTGTGAGTATGCCACACTCTTAATGCAATTAATTCACCGTCCATCAACATTAATTTGCCAAAATAATACAAAGCCTCTAATTATACATCTTCAAACAAATTGATAAATATGTGTTTATCCATAACTTGAATATAACCTTCAAAACTGAGCCGTTAGAAGAGTAAGAGAGACAAATGAAGTACGATTTGTAAGATTCCTGCTTGTTTTTCACTCTTAAGCTATGGTTGCTATGGCGATCATCCCGAGCGAACAACGTTAGCGATAATTGCTCAGCGTTCAACGTCAGATGAGTGGTTTTCTTTACAGCAAACATCGGCGTATTTGCTGTCGAAAGTAAAGTTAGTGCTATCAGATTTTCTGATGGCATAATACTTTTAAGTTTGGAGGCAATAATTCTGCTGAATCATTTAGCGTTGTACACAAGTTTAGTATTCAATTTCTAGTACAGAAGAAAGATTTTTTTTTTTATTTTAGTAGGTTATTTTACGACGCTTTATCAACATCCTAGATTATTTAGCGTCTGAATGAGATGAAGGTGATTGTATTGTATTGTATTTATTAACATTCCATGGTATTCATACATGTTTACAGCTAGAATATGGAACAAGTCAAAAAACTTAATACTATTATAAAATCTTAATTTATACTCACAGTCTAGATGAAATATATATAGACGACATTTACAATATAGTCTACTAGTACAACACAAAATTGTAGTATCAATTTCATGAAGTGTTATTGAATGTCACGAATTCAACTACAGAAAAGAAGGCGTGAGAAATTAGGCGCTTCTTTAATTTGGCCCTAAATAATTTTATGTTTTGAGTTTCATTTTTTATATCGATAGGGAGGCTATTAAAAATTTTTACTGCCATATAACGCATTCCTTTTTGATAGCACGATAGACTTGTCGATGGAGTATGAAAGTCATTTTTTGACGTGTATTTATGCTATGAACTGTTGAATTAGTTACAAAGTTTTCACGATTATACATACGAGGAAGATTATTAATGAAAAGATATACTGACAGGCCATGGGCATTATTTGTAGTTTTTTTTAAATAGCCCTACACGATTCCCTAGATTTGGCACCTACTATTATTCTAATTACTCTTTTTTGTAATAGAAATATATGATAATGCCGGTGAAATGAGTCCGGGGTCCAACACCGATAGATACCCAGTATTTGCTCATATTGGGTTGAGGGAAAACCCAGGAAAAACCTCAACCATGTAAATTGCCCCAACCGGGAATCGAACCCGGACCACCTGGTTTCGCGGCCAGACTCGCTAACCGTCACTCCATAGGTGTGGACGAGAAGAAAGATTCAAAAAGTAGCAGTGAGATACATTATTGTACTTATGCTACTTTTGACACAGAGATCTATTTATATAAACTACTTTTCTAGGTGGCGATCTGTGTCCACAAATTTTATTACATGTTTGTTGTAAATTATTATATTCAAACTATTCTCCACATTCAACATAGAAATAGTTCTAAGACACACTTCGTTAGAATTTTAAAATAATCTCAAGCAATTGATTACATTAATCGTTGTTATTAAAGGTTGGAATTTCAGTGAAGAGATTCCCTATAAACTTTATACAGGGTGGAAGTGAAATAATCCTGCAGATGGAAAGGAACGATAGAGTATACTTAAATTAATAGAAAACTTATAACACGTGTTTGATTAAATGCGCGGTTAATTAGAAAACTAAGTTGGATGTTTCAGCAGCCTGGCAACATCGCTGCTAACACACTCTCGTAATACAGATGTAAGAGGTCGACGAACTCAGGTGTGTTTGCTTACGTGAACTACCTCTCACCTCCCTCTCTGACTACAATGTTGTAATCTGGTGGCAATGGTCAGTGGCTTCAAATTGGTGGTTTTTAATTAAATTTACATGAAAATCGTCCACGCTATTGAAATACGCCAGAGGAGTAAATGATTGTTTATTATTATTTTTTTATCGATATCGACAAAAATCACGGTAAATTAGAGTTTACATTACCTATTAAAAAAGTGTAAAGCATTTCCACGAAAAGAAACAAAATATCGGAAATGTCCTTTCTACATAATATAACACATACCCTTTTCCTTCTTTATGCCTTTCAGAGGTTGTCTAACTTTCATTACTGGAATGGACTTTAACAAATTCACAGAATTATAACTTGAAATATTTTTAAAACAGAGCTGTAGGGCTTTTACTGGCATATTTCTTTTCTCTGTGGTTACTACCACAATTTTTTTCAAATTTTCAAATTTCAAATTTCATATTTATCTACAATTTACATTTGAATTGAATACATATGAATAGATACCCGAAATGAGCATATGCTCGTGCTCGGGTACAGTCCAGTAGTCTACATAAATTTTACAGGGTTCAAATAATAATGCTGATGATATAAATAATAGTAACAATAATAATAATAATAATAATAATAATAATAATAGTGATAAAACAAAAATATTTACAATAATAAAATAAATACTAAGACGGATAAAATAAAATATAAAACCACTAGCGAGAGTTAACACAACTTAAATAAGCATATAATAACCGGAAAAAATGCCAAACTCGAAAATCAACAGAAAAGTTCGTTGTATCGCAGACGACAGCAACCGCCGTATTGACATTGTGTTGTGCATTAATGGTAGTAGGGGGGAGCTGAAAGTCTACGTAACTGCCGTTCTCTTCGAATCTTCTCGTACAATCATGGGAAGTTAATGCTGCAAAAACAAAATGTCTACGAGTCAAACTGTCCATTATTACCAGGATAAATACAAATAATACTGAAATATATTAATCGAGTTTCAGTTATAGATCTCTCCTTTTGTGCAAGAGGTATCATATCAAAATATTTTATGAATGGCGGGGAAAATATAAATTTCAATAACTTTCTAGTGACAAGATATAGTGACAAGTACAATCAAGTGTATCTGTGGCGATGCTAAGAAAATCATTTATTGGAGATATACACTGTTATTAATTAAGAAAATGATCTATTTATATTTATTACAATGTTTTATCTTATAGGGTACATGCATCAGATAAATACAATAAATATTAGTACCATATAATGCTAGTAACACTTAAAAAAATTATAATAAAATTTTTCAAATATCATACAAACATTTTCACTTTATTTTTAAACTTAAGAATGTGTAAATTGCTTAGGCCTGGATTATTTTTCAATACTGAATTGTATAGTCTTGGTCCATAATTCCTACTGTGTCTTAATCCAGCTGTAGTGTGGCATTTAGGTTCTGCCAAAAGAGTTGGGACATTTCTTCTGGTGTTATGTATATGTTTTTCAGTTATAAAATTCATTCGATTTTTGTGAAAATAAGTTAGTAATGTATGTATAATTTGTGGGTATAATTTTTAGACACCCTGTATACGAAGATATCCGAGAGATGCAACACATCTCACAGTCTATATTGATATTAATCATAAATATGTTTATTTTTTTATAATTAGGCCTACAACTGTACAACTTTCAGCCATTTTTTATTTTTTCTGGAGGCGTAGCTTCCGATCTAGCAGATTTAGGGTGATTGTGGCGTACTGGTGGAACGCTGTTGGTAATGGTGAGGTAAAACGTGGAAACTCCGGGAAAAAACCCGTCAGCGATTACTTTCTC
Source organism: Periplaneta americana (assembly GCF_040183065.1). Classification (NCBI taxonomy): domain Eukaryota; kingdom Metazoa; phylum Arthropoda; class Insecta; order Blattodea; family Blattidae; genus Periplaneta; species Periplaneta americana. The sequence goes on from NC_091129.1 coordinate 155,078,936, forward strand.
CACAACAAATTCCATCATGACACAAACCGGGATCGAACCCGGGACGCCATAGTCAAAGGCAGAGAAACTATTCACTCGATCACGAGCGAGCTATTTGGTAATTAACGTCACAACGTAAAAGAATATGGACATCTCTAATAGGAAAGCGTGAGGATATGTGCATCGTCTTCATTTGTAGCGATACTCACAAACGAATTTGTAAAGAAAGTACATATTTTAAAATGGGTATGAAGACATGAGCAGTTGAGAAGAACCGATTATTTGGTTATGAAATGGTCGGCAATGAAAATAAACCAACAAACCAAATTCTGAAAAAATAATATTGAATAAGACTGAATTATTTCTCTCACATGATTTAATATTCCAAGCTTTTTTGCTGTATTTATCAAACACAGGACGCGTGCTAGGGAATACGTTATTATTTAATCGGATCCGTAAGCAATATGGCTCTCTGCGCAATGCGCCACTGTCCAATACTCAGAAATTCCGCTTCCTATGAGAGGTAGAAGCCAAATTAAAGGGAAATGAACCTGTCATATACGTGAGAGGTGCAAGTGATGAAGTTAACATCCAAGTCGAAAAGAGCATTGCCACAGACTATATAATATGACGAGGAGCATACACAAGTAGTGTTGGTTACACGTGGTTTAGAATCTCTGGCAGGATGGTTTAATTTATGCGGTGCAGCCCAAAAATTAATGCCTAGATATTCTTAAATAGGCTATACAGAATAATTCAGGAAAAGCTTGCTAAATTAAACAAGGAATAGGGGATGCTATAAACAACATTTCGAGGAGTCGGCCTTGGCAGCGTACTTGGTATAGCGCTGGCCTTCTATGCTCGAGGTTGCGGGTTCGATCCCGTCCCAGATCGATAGCATTTAAGTGTGTTTAAATGCGACAGGCTCATGTCAGTGGATTTACTGGCATGTAAAAGAACTCCTGCGAGATAAAATTCCGACGACGCGACGCTGATATAACCTCTGCAGTTGCGAGCGTCGTTAAATAAACCATAAGTAAAAACAATGTATTTTGCTGTATTTTTATCTAATATAAATTAATACATTATTATTAATATTCAACATTCTTTATAAACAATTAAACTTGTTACAAAAACAGTTATCAGCATTCAGTTTCAGAGGTCGTTTCTTATTGTGATCGTCGTCACGGGTGTGTGTTTGTTAAGTGATCATTGATCAGTTACTTGCTTACTTACTTACTTACTTACTTACTTAATAATAATAATAATAATAATAATAATAATAATAATAATAATGTTTTATTTTCGCTGGCAGAGTTAAGGCCATAAGGCCTTCTCTTCCACTCAACCAGCCTTAATCAATACAATACATAAATTTAAATTACAAATATTTTCACTACACTTAAAGGTTCTCCAGCAATAATCTTCACTACATATTTATTTAAATTTAGATAAATCTATAAGGTAAAGTAGTAACTTAATTTATGAGCTAATTTAATTCAATGAATTATAATTAATTTAATATTTGAGATAGCTAGTAAAATGATGAAAATTAATTTAATATAAGCTTACTAGGACTATGTTACAGGGAGAATATATATATTTCTATTTCTATAATGAGAATATTAATGCAATTGCCATTAGAGGTTTTGTAAATCTATTTAGAGAAATTAAAGATAATAATAATAAGAATGGACAGATGTTAGTTTCATTATAAGTAACAAATATTAATCAGCAATTCATCTGTTAAGTAAGAATTTATGTAATTTTGACCTAAATGAAGCAATTGTCCAACAACCCCTTATATCACTCGGAAGCGAGTTCCAATTTCTAGCAACTGAAACTGTATAGGATGAAGAATATAAAGATGTCTTGTGGTAGGGTATAATGAGTAAATTGTTATAATGAGATCTTGTACTTAGCTGATGATACTTACTTACTTACTTATTTACTTACTTACTGACTTACTTACTTACTTACTTACTTACTTACTGGCTTTTAAGGAACCCGGAGGTTCACTGCCGCCCTCACATAAGCCCGCCATTGGTCCCTATCCTGAGCAAGATTAATCCATTCTCTATCATCATATCCCATCTCCCTCAAATCCATTTTAATATTATCTCCCCATCTATGTCTCGGCCTCCCTAAAGGTCTTTTTCCCTCCAGCCTCCCAACTAACACTCTATATGCATTTCTGGATTCGCCCATGATCAGTAGGCCTGAGAAATATATGCCGTTATGATCGTATTCCGAATCTCACCGGTGAGCAACCCGATGGCATCACGGTGTTCCGAATTTCACCGATGACGTCATTGATGCTCCACCGGTGTCGCACCGGTGCCATCAGCTTGCAGAGGTGGTGGCAGTCTCCATCAGCCGCCATCAGTGAATCTGATTGGTTCTTATATAGGGCGGGAATTAGCAGACGAATGACATCGTGCACTGTTGTGTCATGGCGGTGTGTTCTGCTTTAGTTCTGCTGTGTTGTTTGTAATGAGCACAACGTAAAAACAATATGTTAATGGCTTATGAACGAACATGTCAACGGACCAGTTATTACTACCGGTTCAAGAAATAAATTGTTTATGCTATCTTTTCTTTGAACGAGATGGCAGTACGAATATTTCGCAAAATTTTGCTAGCGTAGCACAGACAACAACTTTTACAGTCGCCATGACAGCCATAGATCCTTCCAGCAGTTTTGTTCCTTATTTCGCTGCAACGTGACGTCATTGATGCCACCGGACCGGTGAGATTCGGAATACGCTGTATACTACCAGTGCGCTTCGTCTTCTCTGGTCCACATCTGTGGAGTAACGGTCAGCGCGTCTGGCCGCGAAACCAGGTGGCCCGGGTTCGAACCCCGGTCGGAGCAAGTTACCTGGTTGAGGTTCTTTCCGGGGTTTTCCCTCGACCCAATACGAGCAAATGCTGGGTAACTTTCGGTGCTGGACCCCGGATTCATTTCACCGGCATTACCACCTTCATTTCATTCAGACGCTAAATAACCTAGATGTTGATATAGCGTCGTAAAATAGCCTTATAAAATAAAATAAAGTCTCCTCTGACTTTGAGTACATCTCAGAGTTGGGGTGAGTTAACGCAGTGTCTTTCGTTCGGTTGAAATCATGCTTATCACCACGGTAAGTTAGTCCTCAGCATTGGGTGCTTGAAAACTACTTCTTTGACTTCCAAACGCAATTATCTGCTACAGAAAAATTTTAATACATCATTTTCTTTGTTAAAGAAAAATGTTACTATTTTGAAGACATTTTATTTTCTGTCTGTAGAAAATCCACATAATATAAAATTGACAAGTATCAGCCTTTTTATTGTATGAAGGTGTATTACGTTTTTGTTTTACATAATTTGTCATTTCATATATTGTTTCAGTGAATAACAAACCACATTTTCAAATTTTAAAATGAGAATGATTTCCTGTTGCTAAAAAACACAGCCCTACATCTCGAAAAACTTCGTTCCACTTCTGCAGAAACAATTAGGACATATTTGAAATATTTTACACAAGCATTATCTATCTCAAAATCTGTATCAATATTATAAATGCCCTCATTTGAAATAGTCACAAATTTTACGTATAGCTAAATATCCATAATGTTTATCCAGTATTTTTTTCATCTCGTTTGCTACATGTTTTCCTATTTCGTGTTCCAAATATATTCAGTTCCATCATAATCTCATTATTGACTACATGTTATTTTCTGTCTGTAGAAAATACACCTAATATAACATTGACAAGTATCAGTCTTATTATTTCACTAGACCTATGTTAATTTGATAGTGTACAGTATTACGTTTGTGCGAGATCGTGCGTATTTGCTTGGTTTCCGCACAAAACCAATCCGCGGAAAGTCTAAAATTCCTCATTCAGTATTCCCAACCTAACACACATAACAATTTCCCTCTTCTTACCGCTTAAGTGACATATTGATTTCACTGCTTTAGGCTTTTAACTTATTATTTTTAGAGACGTTCAATATAGTAATAATTATAAATTGGAAACTTACTACTGCAATTTCACCTAAATTGCACTGTTAATTATTGTTTTTAAATATTTGCAAAAATTAAGTAAACTCTACAACACCACAAAAGTTACTGCATTTGTAATGCAAGTAACATTAAGGAAGCCGTGAAAAAATCAACAAGATTCCAGACTCATCATAGACTGCAGGAAAAAAAGACAGACGTGTATCACGGCCTGCTACAGTATAGTAAACACAGAAAACATTTTATAGGAACAATGTTGAAGATAGATATATTTGTTTTGCAAATTTGCCGTCATTGAACAGAAACCAAGATGGAGATCTCATTGCAACTAATTAGAAGTTCCTCTTTCAGTTATGTAATAAACGATCTTCGCACAAAATAATGTACGATACACGAGCGGCATGTTTTCTTTCAATTCTCGGAAATTAAAAAAGCTCAACTACGTTTCGCTTTTTCAAACTTTTCCTCGAACATGAAAACTTCAACATACCGCTCTTGTAACGCATATTACTATTTTGTTTTACATAATTTTTCATTTCATAATATTGTTACAGTGAATAACAAATTACATTTGTGCGAGATCGTGCGTATTTGCTTGCTTTCCGCACAAAACCAATACGCGGTAAGTGTGAAATACCACATTCAGTATTCCCAACGTAACACACATAACAATTTCCCTATTCTTACCGCTTAAGCGGCATTTTACTGCTTTAGGCTTTTAACATATTATTTTTAAAGACGTTCAATATAGTAATAATTATAAATTGGAAACTTACCACTGCAATTTCACCTAAATTGCACTGTTAATTATTGTTTTTAAATATTTGCAAAAATTAAGTAAACCCTACAACACCACAAAAGTTACTGCATTTGTAATGCAAGTAACATTAAAGAAGCTGTGAAAAAATCAACAAGATTCCAGACTCATCATAGACTGGGGGAAAAAAAAGACAGACGTATGTCACGGCCTGCTGGAGTATAGTAAACACAGAAAACATTTTAAAACAACAATGTTCAAGATAGATATATTTGTTTTGCAAATTTTCCGTCATTGAACAGAAACCAAGATGGAGATTTCATTGCAACTAATTAGAAATCCTCTTTCAGGTATGTAATAAACGATCTTCGCACAAAATAATGTACGATACACGAGCGGTATGTTTGTTTTCATGTTCTCGGAAATTAAAAAAGCTCAACTACGTTTCGCTTTTTCAAACTTTTCCTCGAACATGAAAACTTCAACATACCGCTCTTGTAACGCATATTACTATTTTGTTTTACATAATTTTTCATTTCATATATTGTTGCAGTGAACAACAAACTACATTTTCAAATTTTCAAAGGAGAATGATTGCCTGTTGCTAGGAAACACAGCCTTATATCTAGAAATCTTCGTTTCACTTCTGCAGAAACAATGAGGACGTTTGAAATATTTTACACAAGTACTATTTTTCTCAAAATCTGTATCATTATTACAAATTTCCTCATTTGAAATTAAGGCACACATTTCGTCCTCTGCATCTTGCTATTATTCTTCTTCACAGGACGTTGAATGTTGCCTGTTAGAATAGCAGTATTCGGTCGTAATGTAACCGATCAACTAAAGTTCACTGCTGAACGAAACACACTGAAATCCCCCACCCAACCAATTACGTTCCGGTACCTGAAGTCAGAGGCGTATCAAGCGCAGTGTAACGGCATACAATTCTTAGCCTTACTGATCAGTAGGGAACGGAATTTGGAGCAGTAATAGCTAGTATTGGCATCTACACAGCCATTTGTTTACAATCCTTTATACCATGTCCTCCCCTCCATGATATACTCGCAGATCTCTGCACGTCAACAGCAGGTGAACGGGACAGTTGTCGCATAAGAACTTCAACATACAGGTTTGCAGTTCAGAGTAGTGAAGTGCAGGTACAATGCGAAAGTGAAACCAACTAACAATACAAAATTGAAAGACTATATTTGTAAAAGCTCCAGATCGAGTATCAAAATTCAGGAAACAATTCCCTAAATTGTTGATTCCCCTATGTCCAGTTCTTACGGGAAGGAGTTCATGGTTAGAAGCTTGCAATTATTACGCACGTCATCTCCAATCTGTGAAGAAAGTGGTTCAGTCTTTCGATCCCGATGATGCCGCTGCGATTCAAATATGCCAGGAACTGCTAAATGATAGAATAATCGAGAAAGAAGTCATGGATATTAAGTCAAATTTTGGATATTTACCGGATGCCATTATTCAATTAGAAAAGTCAGGAGTAGAACTAGTTGAGCAAATAAATATTATGAGAACTATTGTAAATAAACTGAGTGCAGTAGAAAGTGTTGGTGAAAAAATGAACAGAGTTTTGATTAAAATGATGGGTACAGTATTCTTAGTCGGATTTCAGATGTACTAACAAGAACGTGTCCCAATGACGTCATTCAGCATTTGAATTTAGTTGACGTATCTTGTTTCAAGTACTCTCCAATTGTCTCTGCAGATGTAGAGAGGAGTTTTTCCATGTTAAAAAAATTTCCTTCCTTGCAACAGAGCAAAGTTGTATTTTGAAAATTTGAAAATAATATTTACAATTTATTATAACAAGGCACAGCAGGAATAATTGTTTCATGAACAAAACAAAGCATTAATTGAAAATGCCATTTCATTTGGTTCTACATTTTGTTCAACATTGAATGGTACTGTATTAGGCTATATTGTAAATATTGTAGTATATTGCATATATTGTAAATACTGTAGTATACGTTGTATACATATTAACATATTTCATGATATTGTAAATAAAGGTTTTAATTTAACACGCCCTGACAGAAAAACACACATATTCAGAGGCGAGTTCCATACAGAAGACAACTGTCTATCAACCATCAATATGTAAACTGACACGCGAAGATGCAGAGGTTGATATTTAACTATGTCTATTTGTAATGTTGTTTATTGGTGTCTTGTGCGTTGCCAAGAAAAGCACATGTAGTTCAAAAAGAAATGCAGATTATGTATGTAGGCCGCTATATGTCATTAAACCATTCAATTTTTTATTCTGAAATACGTTTACAGCACGTTGCGTGTAAGTTTGTATGAAGTGGACTGTACTCGTCCATGCTTTGTGACGCAGCTCGCTTGACAGTCACTGAGCTACAAATATCTATACTACGTTTCACCATTATTTATAATACTCCAAATCCCTTTCCCTACTGATCAGTGATACGATGTAAGTATTGATTTTTTAACTTGATTATTTAACGACGCTGTATCAACTACGAGGTTATTTAGCGTTGATGAAATTGGTGGTAGCGAAATACAGACGTGGACAAATTATTAGACTAAAATAATTATATGTGTAACAAAGCTGTATTTATCGGCAGAAATAATGAACAAAAATGTATTTTGCACAGAAATAATGAATTGAAAATTGAGTCTGGAGGTTACTAATATTTTGTGAACATTCCCTTATTCTTTATTAACACGTTGATTTTGTCAGGATGCTGGAAACCAAAGTTTGACACTTTCTTTGAATATCAGCATCATTTAGCCAGATATCAGACAGTGCTTATATGAGTCCATGTTTTGTTGTAAGCCTCTTTTTGTTCACTTTCTCCTTCAGTATAGACCACACATTTTCAATTTCGTTCATGTCCGGTCTTCTTGCAGGCCATGGGAGAACAGATTGTTGAATATCTTCTGCAGTATATAATTAAAACACCAGTGGTACCAACACAGCCAGACAAAATATACTTAATCATTGGAAAAATATATCATAAGATGTAAACAATCATATTCACAACAATTGAGACTCTATGAATTATACTGATAGTTGATATGACGGATTATATTAAGTTTCAAAGATAAACGTTTTAGTCTAATAATTTGTCCACGTCTGTATTTGGCGAGATGAGGCGAGGATTACCTGATATTTGCCTTACGGTTGGGTAAAATCTCTGAAAAAAACCATGTGGGAATCGAACCCGTGCCCGAGCGCAACTCTGGATCGGCAGGCAAGCGCCTTAGGGTACGTACACGTTGGAGCAACGATAAACGATAAGAGAAATGATCTAGCGACGCTTTGGTATTATCAAAGAATCATGTGTTCATATCGGAGCAACGAGGTCGCGGGAAGCGAACATTTTGATTTATTAGTAGAAGACATTCTATGCATCCACTTAATGAAAGAAGATATATAGGAAATATCAGCTGCTAAGTTCAAGGTTAATATAACTTAAATAAGTATAAAATTCAACCCGTTTCTCATCCCAAAGATAGTATAAATTCGTTGTGTTGTGATTGGTTCTTGTGATCACATAACATATGACGAATAAATACACAACTGATCAATTTGCCAATATCTACAATAATTAATTTAATACGCCGAAATAATAATAAGTCGATAAATATTCGGATATATTGATAACTATCGGTAATTATACAGATTAATATTATCTTAATCAGAGATCATATGAACGACAAGAGCGACGAAAATGGAATTTTTCTTTTTCGTCGCTTTCATCGTGCATCTTCGCTTTTATCGTTACTTCAATATACACACCTCAATGACGATGCATGCTTCAATTCTCTATGATATAGCATCGCTGCTTCTTTTATCGTTTATCGTCGCTCTAACGTGTACGTACCCTTAGCCAACCGAGCTACGCCGGTGGCTTGTAAGTATTGATAGTTAATAAATTCTTAATAAAGAAAAACTTACTGTTCAAAATAAAACTGTAATGAAGGAGGATAGAATGATAAATTGGGTTGTGACAGCGATTCTAATAACTCATGTTCATCATCACTGCAATGATGAAAAGGTAGTAGTTTTCAGCCATTTTTGGATTCAGGAATTGTCATGGGTATTACATAAAAATCAGACGATGTTATTTTCTATAAAATATGAAAACAAATTTTTGATAAATAGCAACTCAAGTTTTCTACGATTTTGTGCGGAGTCTTGCAAATATTTCAAATTATTCGGCGTCGATGAAAGACTGCACTATTGCTCATCCTGAGGTACCAGGTTAAACTCACAGCAGCAAGGAATGAGTGAGTGTCTTGCCCATTCCGAGGATTTCCCCGCTCTGAGTAAAATTCGTTGAACCGTTGAAACGATAACGTGAGAGAGAGGCGTCCATACAGACAAAGAAAAATTGAGCCTTCCAGCTGCAGACTTGCAGGAGCTGGCAACCGAGCTGCGATGTTGAGGTGAAAATCATCTGTACCTCCTCATTACATGAGTCGTGTTATATCTAGGGAGCGGATTTTTATGTGATAAAAAATTTAAATATATTAATTTTTTATGTGCTAAAAAGTACGAAAATATTTCATAAAAACAAAAAAAAATATTTTGTTTTAAATATGACAAAAACACCTTACTTAGCTTGGAAAAAAAAATGTTACTAGGTACTCACCAACCACACTTGAGTGCTAGTAGTTGGCCGAGAATTGCAGTGAACAACAAAGGTCATCTCCAAATTCTCCATCACAAATGCATGCCGATTATCTCTGAACAACGACTTATACTGTGAAAACGATCTTTCCACATCACAGGACGTCAGACGTACACATTTAAAGAGAGAGGAATACCACAAACACAAACACCGTCAATTTCACCTATAGGCACACCCTCCAATACTTGAGCAACTTTACACATTTTTTTATATCCACCATTTTTCCCAAACACATTCTGGAATTTGTCCCTTAGTACTTGTGCTTCTGAACCTGGTAGCGAGTCTAGTTTTCACGGCACGCACCTCCCTGTTTCAGACAACAGGTTTTTGGATGTTTCGAGCTTTTTTATGGTGTCACATAAAAAGCTTAGATTTGCTAATAGGAAAGCCAAATCCTTTTTTAAACAACCATCTTTCAGTATATCTTGAAGGATATCGATTGACGAAGCCCGATAAAAGGGAATCACAAGATATACTGCCTTACGTGAGAGACATGAGCGAGAGGCGAGAGATTTGTTTAAATTAAATAATGTTCATACCCGAGCTCTTATCTGTTGTTTTTCACAAACAAATCGTGCAATAAAATCATCTTCAGCAACAATAAACATTCCTAATTAAGTGCTGCAAGATCTCTCCTCCTTGTCCATGTTAATTTATTCTCTAATAATAACATTGATATGCTGCCTAGCAGTTCTCAGAACTTATGGCGATACTATTACAAAAATGGATCACGGATACACCACACAGCGCTTAGAAACACGAAGCAACCAAGAATTCTAAAAAAGATAACGTACTTCTGAGTGGCATAATTGATTTAGTTTTAAAATGTTTGAAAGTTCTTATAAAAATTATTTAAGTAAAAAAACTCCAAGATTTATGTGTTTATAATAGTTTTCCTGAAAATGTGTATTTACATAATTTTTTTTGTGAAAATATGTGTTATTATGTGAAATAAAATTCGGGTTATAAACTTGAAACTTCATGTTCGGAATTTTTAACTTTATTAATTGTGTTTTATCACAAGCAAAAATAATATTTAATTACATAGGAATCCGTTCCTTAGTTATATCTCAACCGGGGTGGAGAGAAATAAAATTGTTGGTGCGCTGAATTGTCTTGTACGATAAACACACTTCTAGAGATGCCGTACTTAGAATTAGTAAGACTATAGTGGACAGCGTTATATTTTTGGCTGTGCAATCTGAACATAATCTTAAAATCGAATAAAAAATATGAGCAGTTTAGAAATGGACATCGTTAGGAGAACTACTCTACTGTCTGAACTTTTAAAGCAGCTTTTTTCAACTTTTTCAACATGCGGCACACCTCAAGGTGTAATTTAAAACATAATCCAAAGCTGTAGTTTCCAACCGAAGGGGAATTTTGAGGGTTTTAGGTCGGAAAACCCACAAACTATTACGGAAAACATGAGAATTTTACGATCAAATTCAGTAGAACGGAGAAAAATTCTTTCCAGCATCGGGACTCGAACCCGTGTTTCCAGCTTTACGTGCTGGCGCTTTATCCACTAAGCCACACCGGATTCAGGTTCCGATGCCGGATTTAATCCCTCTTACTTTAAGTTCTACCTAATGCGTTTTCCTTTGTTGGCCTACTCTCATGTACTTCGGTACATCACAGTTATATGAGAATTTTACTTGAAGCAAGTAATGATATAGGTTTAGAAGTAAATCCCAAAAAGACAAAGTATATAATTACGTCTCGTGACCAGACCTTAGTACGAAATGGAAATATAAAACTTGAAAATTTATCCTTTGAAGAGGTGGAGAAGTTCAAATATCTTGGAGCAACAGTAACAAATATAAATGATAGTCGGGAGGAAATTGAACACAGAATAAATATGGGAAATGCCTGTTATTATTCGGTTGAGAAGCTTTTCTCATCTAGTCTGCTGTCAAAAAATTTGAAAGTTAGAATTTATAAAACAGTTATATTACCGGTTGTTCTTTATGGTTGTGAAACTTGGACTCTCACTTTAAGAGAGGAACATAGGTTAAGGGTGTTTGAGAATAAGGTGCTTAGGAAAATATTTGGGGCTAAGAGGGATGAAGTTACAGGAGAATGGAGAAAGTTACACAATACAGAACTGCACGCATTCATTGTATTCTTCATGTGACATAATTAGGAACATTAAATCCAAACGTTTGAGATGGGCAGGGCATGTAGCACGTATGGGCGAATCCAGAAATGCATATAGAGTGTTAGTTGGGAGGCCGGAGGGAAAAAGACCTTTAGGGAGGCCGAGACGTAGATGGGAAGATAATATTAACATGGATTTGAGGGAGGTGGGATATGATGATAGAGAATGGATTAATCTTGCACAGGATAGGGACTAATGGCGGGATTATGTGAGGGCGGCAATGAACCTCCGGGTTCCTTAAAAGCCAGTAAGTAAGTAAGTAAGTAAGTAAGTAAGCCCGCTCTCAAAAAAGCTGAAAGTTAGAATTTATAAAACAGTTACGCTACTGGTTCTTTTGTATGGTTATGAAACTTAGAGTCTCACTTTGGGAGAGGAATAGAGGTTAAGGATGTTCGAGAATAAGGTGTTTATGAAAATATTTTGGGGCTAGGAAGGATGAAGTTACAGGAGAATGGAGAATGAAACACATCGCAGAACTGCACGCATTGTGTTCTTCACCTAACATAATTGGAAATATCGAATCCATACGCTTGAGATGGGCACGGCATGTAGCACGTATGGGTGAATCCAGAAATGCGTATAGAGTGTTAGTTGGGAGACCTGAGAGAAAAGATCTTTGAGAAGGCCGAGACGTACATGGAAGAATAATATTAAAATGAATTTGAGGGAGTTGGGATATGATGGTAGGGACTGGATTAATCTTGCTCAGGATAGGAACCGATGGGGCTTATGTGAGGACGGCAATGAACCTCTCGGTTCCTTAAAAGCCATTTGTAAGTAAGTCATGTTTCACGTTACCTAATTCTTGAAGAGTGGGTCCTGAACATTGCGCGGTGAATTTTATGTGCTAGAAGTGGTCGAGATTTGGACAGGAATCAAAATGGGAGAGTAAATAATGTAATTTTTTGTAGGAAATCTTTTTAATCGTTTTTCCTTCGATACAACATGATCCGTTTCGTTTCTCGCCTGCCCCGATTTGAAAGAAACTTCATTGTGTTTTGTTGACATATTAACTTTTAAAGGTTTATATTTTATCGAATTAAATACTGAATATGAACGAAATCGGTGCAATAATAGATGAGCTCTACGTAGGTAGACGGAATAATCAAAAGCACATTTTCGATTTCTGTGAAAGTGAAAACGTATGTACAGTATTTCTACGAAGTTCTCGAAATATATACAGGGTGTTTCAAAAATACGGGGCATAATTTCAGGTATGTATTTCCCACATATAGATAATCAAAATAGTTCATTACAACATGTGTCCGGAAATGCTTAAATTCCGAGTTATGGCCTTCACAACATTGAAATTCACCGGAACGTTTTTCTTTCCGCAGGTCGTTGCCGTCAAAGGAGACATTAAAAGGGCACTCTGACAGTTTATTCCGAGGCGAAGGTTACATTCAGTGTTGTGTAGGCGTTAGACTGTGCGACATGTATTCAAATCAAGAGCTGGCAGAGATACACTTCATGTACGGTAAGGCGGACGGCAATGCTGCGCTGGCTCGTCGTTTGTACCAGGAGAGGTACCCACAGCGACAATGTCCAGATCGGAAGACATTTGTACGTCTCCATTACCGTCTGTGGGAGTATGGAAAATTTAACTCTCCTGGTTTGGGAAGGGGACGACCAATATCTACAACTCCAGAAGTACAGGAGGAGATTCTGGAGGCTACTTGTGGGGCCATTTAAAATAATTGGTTTATTCGTCTCCGGTGCCTGATTTGCAATCCCTTCGGAATCGAATTGTGGCATGTTCTGAGGACATACGCAATAGCTACTCCTGGAGTTTGGGATCGTGTTCGCAGGTCAATGAGACATCGATGTGAGGTCTGTATTCCAGCAGGAGGTGGACATTTTGAACATCTTCTGTAATGACAACGACCTGCGGAAAGAAAAACGTTCCGCTGAATTTCAATGTTGTGAAGGCCATAACTCGGAAATGAAGCGTTTCCGGACACATGTTGTAATGAACTATTTTGATTGTCTACATGTGGGAAATATATACCTGAAATTATGCCCCGTATTTTTTAAACATCCTGTATATTTTTTTGTGTCTCACAATACATTCCCTAATGAGAAAGCAAAAAAGAGGGCAAGAGGAAATAAAATAAATAAATAGAGAAGGAAATGGGTCTTAACGTCTGGCAAATAAGTCTGTTGAGAATTTGTTCAGAAGCGTGTAGTAGTTACGAATATAACAAGGCAGTTCATAAAAACCTAGAAAGCAATTCTGCGCTATTGATGTTAGCAACTTACAGGATAGTGGCGCCAGTATCGACGTTTACAGGAAACTGCCATTCATTGCCATTTCTGGGTTTTTAGCTCGTATTTAAAGCTAGGATGTGTTTCCAGGAAGCAGTGATAAAGAAACATTTGAAGGACGTGCTCATTCTTAGAAACCTCCGCTTCTTGCAGCCTATAAAGCAGAAAATATTCTAGGAATCCGTCACACTTAAAAACGATTGAGTTGGCAACGGCAATGGCTGGCGTGTTTGCTACACCCCGAGGACAAAACTGTAACTGTCGACGAGAGATGCAACTGGCTGCTTAGCATTATGAGGAAGGCTGGTACACGGAGCTAACAGCAGCAGTAAGAAATGTGAACAGGGATGGTGTTGTAAGTAGAAGGAATATGACTTAGAAGAAAAAAAGAGAGAGGAAAGAGATAGAAAGACGGAAGATATGTGGGAAGAGAGAAAGAGAGATAAGGAGCGCGATAAAAGAAGCTGAAGAGCTATGGGGAAAATGGCGTGAACACTTGCGGGCGTGTAAAGCCATCAGACCTGGGGGAACCATCCCATCCTCTCCACGCAGCCAGTGTGACAGTCTTACACGATAATGTGTGACATCGAGTTGACCTAGTAAAAGGCTATTCTTATAGATCTATTTTCAGAACCTGTGAATGCTATAAGACTGTTAACACAAATTTAACACAGCATAATCTGTACTCTATCAATGGAGGAATTAACTGAAAGTTTAAAGAAAACTAAAAATGGCAAAGCAACTGGAGAAGATGGCATAAATTCCGAATTGTACAAATATTCCGGTGAAAAATTTCACATAAGGTTTTTAAATTTATTTAATAATATATATTTACAAGCATACATACCTAACGAATGGAAAAGAAGTACTGTCTTGCCCTTATACAAAAAGGGAGATAAACGGAACCCAAATAATTATAGAGGAAGTTAATCTAATCTTTCAGGTAAAGCTTCCTGTAAAGCAGATTTGAATAATTTCAAGGGAAAAATTGTTCCGGGGCCGGGTATCGATCCCGGGAGCTCTGGTTGAACGTACCAGCGCTCTGCCAACTGAGCTACCCGGGAACTCCACCCGACATCGTCTCAACTTTTCCCTTTACATCCACACAACTCGCGTGGGCTGACGAAACGCCAGAGACCCACATCGAGTGCAAATAAATTCTGTGTAACTTGAAATAGTGGTTTTCTGTTAACGTACACAGTGACGTATATATTATGCAAATCTAATCTTTCAGGTAAAGCTTCCTGTAAAGCAGATTTGAATAATTTCAAGGGAAAAATTGTTCCGGGGCCGGGTATCGATCCCGGGATCTCTGGTTGAACGTACCAGCGCTCTGCCAACTGAGCTACCCGGGAACTCCACCCGACACCGTCTCAACTTTTCCCTTTACATCCACACAACTCGCGTGGGCTGACGAAACGCCAGAGACCCACATCGAGTGCACACAAACTATGTGTGACTTGAAATAGTGGTTTTCTGTTAACGTACACAGTGACGTATATATTATGCAAATCTAATTTTTCAGGTAAAGCTTCCTGTAAAGCAGATTTGAATAATTTCAAGGGAAAAATTGTTCCGGGGCCGGGTATCGATCCCGGGACCTCTGGTTGAACGTACCAGCGGTCTGCCAACTGAGCTACCCGGGAACCAAGTCACACAGTTTGTGTGCACCCGATGTGGATCTCTGGCGTTTCGTCAGCCCACGCGAGTTGTGTGGATATAAAGGGAAAAGTTGAGACGGTGTCGAATGGAGTTCCCGGGTAGCTCAGTTGGCAGAGCGCTGGTACGTTTAACCAGAGGTCCCGGGATAGATACCCGGCCCCGGAACAATTTTTCCCTTGAAATTATTCAATTATAGAGGAATTAGTTTATTATATACATGTTACAAGATATATGCCAAAATTTTAAATGGAAGATTAAAACAAGAAAGTGAATTGTTCCTTTCAGAAAAACAGAATGGGTTCAGAAAGGGCAGATCTTGCATGGATGCTACCTTCTCGATAAAATTGTCAATTAAAAAAAGACGAGAGTTTAATTTAGAAACGCATTTAGGCTTTATTGATTATATCAAAGCTTTTGATATGATCAAAAGACCTAAATTAATGGAAATTTTGCAAAAAAGAAATATAACAAATATTCTGCTTCAAAACATTTCCAATATTTACACTAACAATAAAATAAATATAAAATTTAATAATTTTACTTCTAACTATAGATCCATAAATCAAGGAGTACGACAAGGTTGTCCATTGTCACCAAGTCTTTTCAATATATACATGGATGAAATAATACGCCTTTGGTGTGAGGAGTACAAATTAGGAATTTAAATTTCAAGTTCCATAAGACTAACCACAGTTCTTTTCGCGGACGACCAAGTATTAGTTGCAAACTCCGAAGACAATTTACAGATGGGGTATATTTAAACTAAATAAAATCATAGAAGAACATGGCATGAAGATTTCACCAGAAAAAAAAACAAAAACAAAATAATGGCATTTGAAGATACAAACCCAATCCGAAGCAAAATTGTTGTTGAAAATGTGATTTTAGAACAGATAAATTCCTTTTCATACTTAGGATATAATATATCATACGAAGGAGAGAATGATGTAAGCAGAAAAATTAACAAATTTTTACAAATATTAGGAGTGCTAAACTATACTCTAAAACCAAGTTTAGTACAGAAACATTCCAGAATACAACTATATAAAACCCTTGTACTACCAACTCTCCTCTATGGAAGCGAAATTTGGGTTCTGAAACAAAGAGATATCAGCAGATTAAGAGCAGCTGAAATGAAATATCTGCGACGAACTGCAGGATACACACTTCTGGACCACAAGAGGAACGAGGATATACTGCAGGAACTCAACATGCAACCATTAGAAGAAAAAATTACAGAATACAGAAGCAGATGGCTTGAACACATTTATCGTATGGAAGCTGGCCGGACACCCCAAGAAATGCTAAAATACCACCACGACGACCTGGACGTCCACAGAAACGTCTATTGGATCCTGTATAGCTGGAACCGAAACAGGCCAACAATGGCCTAATTTCGTGCCTGGAATATGATGATAATCTGTACTCTAACACAAAACTGCTAAGGGTATTTAATAACATTACTTAATATTAACGGAATGAGTACAAATGAAACTAGGAAATGGATTATTCTTCTATGCAAAGAGAAATTGATAATATCATGTAGTGAAAACAACTTCAGCACTCTGAAAAATCAGTCCTTCATGCCAGTTTCACTGTCATGGATTTAAAATTATTTTCATCATCTTATCCTTCCGCTCTTTTAATTATGTGAATCTCTAACGTCACTAGTTAACTCAGGTAGGGTATGTAACCATTTTTTTTACTTATACTTACTTACTTACTGGCTTTTAAGGAACCCGGACGTTCATTGCCGCCCTCACATAAGCCCGCCATTGGTCCCATTCCCTGAGCAAGATTAATCCAGTTTCTACCATCATATCCTACCTCCCTCAAATCCATTTTAATATTATCCTCCCATCTACGTCTCGGCCTCCCCAAAGGTCTCTTTCCCTCCGGCCTCCCAACTAACACTCTATATGCATTTCTGGATTCGCCCATACGTGCTACATACCCTGCCCATCTCAAAGGTCTGGATTTTATGTTCCTAATTATGCCAGGTGAAGTATACAATGCGTGCAGCTCTACGCTGTGTAACTTTTTCCATTCTGCTGTAATTTCATCCCTCTTAGCCCCAAATATTTTCCTAAGAACCTTATTCTCTAACACCCTTAATCTCTGATCCTCTCTCAAAGTGAGAGTCCAAGTTTCACAACCATAAAGAACAACCGGTAATATAACTGTTTTATAAATTCTAACTTTCATATTTTTTGACAGAAGACTAGATAACAAAAGCTTCTCAACCGAATAATAACAGGCATTTCCCATATTTATTCTGCGTTTAATTTCCTCCCGAGTGTCATTTAGATTTGTTACTGTTGCTCCAAGATATTTGAATTTTTCCACCGCTTCGAAGGTTTTTTTTTTTTTTTTGCCAAGTGTTTTTGAAGAAAATACGCGAGACTAAGCGATCTACAATATTTCACATAGAAAATTGACAAATTATTGAATGCAGTTAGCTGGATACAGAAGAACAGATAGACAATATAATGAAACGATAAGAGACGAACTGAACATATTCAATTTAAACAATAAAATAAAAGAATACCAAGAAAAATACTATGATCACGTACAAAGACTGCCAGAATACCGTAATCCTAAAAAGATTCTAGAGTACAAACCCAAAGGCAAGAGAGTCAGAGGAAGACCAACGAAGAGATGGAGAGATCAATTTCTTTGAGAGGACGGAACAGGTCGAAAGGCCTAATCCCTGTGGATGATGATGATGATGATGATGATGATGATGATGATGTTGATGATTATGATGATAATGATGATGATAACAATAATAATAATTAATAATAATAATTTCAAGATTTGCCGACTGGGCATTAGAATGTATTTTTATAATTTGATTAAAATGTGATTGTGACATATGTGAAGGATTTATTTAAAAAGTAGCCGTACCCGTGCGCTCCGCTGCACCTGTTAGAAATAAATATAAAGTAAATACATAATTAAAATAGGGCATTTGATCCCGGGAACATTCGTGTTTGTTAGAAGGATAAATCGTGTGTAATTTAACACGATTCAATTGAGCATAGTTAAAATTTGAATTATAAAATAATGGATTGCTAAGGTAACGTACTATTACTGCATACTAAAACAATACACTCTCGTAGTTCGTTAATTCTCTGAGATTAAAATGAGTGTACATAAATATTATTTTAAGAAATACAGAAAACGAATGTACAAAATAGCCTATCAAATTTTCTGTGCATAAGAAGCTATTTTAATCTTACCTGTCCTCGATTTACTCAGAAGTTACTGTAATAACATTATAGCGTTATGTCCATCTAGAGAAACTACACTTTCCAATGGTGAAATAATAATTAATTACACAAATCGGTTAATTTAGCTTCCGATATTACTTCCTACAAACACAGAAACATCCTCTGTAGGCTATGTTTAATAGCTTTCGATTGTTGTTGTCCAAGGCCCCTTATAGACGAAGTCATTTGTTCTTATTTTATTGCACCGTCTTAAATGGCGTTATTTTAATTTTAAAACTCATTTATCTCATTAACTATCAGTCCTATCAAAATTTTGTAAAGAATAAAACTTATCGGCAATCATTTTTAAAGAAACTTTTGTTATGTAACATTTTTCACAAAAACTAATAATAAGCGAGATATTTCTATTTATTTCATTCGGGCCCCCTTATAACCCCCCCTTTTAAATAAAGTATTTTGAATGTCATATACCCTAAAATCTAAGTTACAACGAACTTAATTTATATTCCAATTTTCATATAAATCGGTTCAGCCATTATCGCGTGAAAAGGTAACATACAGACATACAAACAAAAATTTCAAAAAAGCTATTTTCGGTTTCAGGGTGGTTAATTATATATGTTAGTAGTAGAAAAGTTTTCCGGGCTATGAGGCCGTGGTCTGTTGGTTGTGAGACCAAACGTTTCGTTCACTGCTGCAGTGAACGAAACGTTTGGTCTCACAACCAACAGACCACGGCCTCATAGCCCGGAAAACTTTTCTACTATTGACGCCGGCCGTGAAAGCCTACACTCCAATATATATGTTAGGACCAATTATTTTTGGAACATCGAAAATTACCAGAAAAATTTCGGCTACAGATTTATTATTAGTATAGATTTGCAGTTTTTATTGTGTCCCTTTTTTTACAAAATGTCCCAGTTCCTTAAGTAAGGAAATTCTAAATGCCCCAGTTTTTTTTAATTACATTATGGGAACTCTATGCCAGATGTCTAATAAAAGTTGGTTAGTGATATTTTATTATTCTATTAACAATATTAACTTTTATTTGGTAATGTCCGAAAATCGACTTTTGTTCAGCTATAATTTAAAATTTGTACACTGTGCGTCGTGCTGACCACAAGAAAAAGAATCCGAATATTAGCTTTAGTGCAGAATTCTCAAAGGAAGACAGAAGAGCCAAAGTAAGGGAAGTCAAGGCAAGACCTGAAGGGAAGTCAAGGCAAGACCGTACTTGCGTATGTTGGATAACCTCGTAAGCATCAAGACTCACTCTAGTGGATGAATTGAGCCAATCGGCGAGGTGCGGTTCAGATTCCGAGTCAGCCTATTCACATGCCGGCATAATTGGATCATGTCACATATTTGCTTACGTAGTTGGCGGGGAATAAGTTTCTTTCGAAATAAATTGAGTTTGGAGATGAGACGGATCGATTGCGCCTAGAAAGGAATTTAAATGTAAATTGTTTCTGTTCTCCCTCGTCGCACGAGTCATCGCTGGGGAATGAGCTCAAGTTTGCGTGCCGCCCGCTTTTGTTTCGT
Organism: Periplaneta americana; assembly: GCF_040183065.1. Classification (NCBI taxonomy): domain Eukaryota; kingdom Metazoa; phylum Arthropoda; class Insecta; order Blattodea; family Blattidae; genus Periplaneta; species Periplaneta americana. The sequence goes on from NC_091129.1 coordinate 155,099,228, forward strand.
GGCCAACTGACATGGTTGCCCTTGTCAACGTGGTGTATCCCATTCTCCACTCTTGAGCTTATAGGCAATGCCACATGAGCGTTCATCTTGTCCCGACTGAATTATCCAAAGAGATGAGAACTCGCCTGATTCGCGAACAATAAATAAATACCTTAATTTACTAGTAAAAAAGTTAAATAATTAAAGTGTAAACATTGGTAATTTCGTGATAATTTCATGAAAATTAATTTAAAATGCAAATAAGTAAATATATCCTTATTCCGATTTTTCATCTAAAAGACGATAATTTGCTGTACAAATCTGGAGACATAAAAGATTGGATACGTTCTTGAACAAGTGCCAAAAACCACTTTTACAACTTAAGCTGAAAGGTTGGTTATTTCGTGATAACCTTGGTAATTTCGTGATATTACACTGACTATTTCGTTTATATGACGTCATTCCATTTTCGACCAATGAAGTGTAATGAAATTTTGAATTCCAACCAATCACAGTCACACTTTGCGGTAATTTCTGCAGCTAGATTTATCGCTATCAATTTATCGCATGGTCGTTCTTTTGTTTAGTCGTTGTCGCCAACTGTTTCCCCGTAAATTGATGATCATGAATACATTAAGATGCAACTACACGGTTAAACTTTTCTTTCAACTTTAAAGCAATGAATGCAAGATTGATATTTAATATTAATTAACATATTTACGCAGTGAAGACCACTTTCAAAACGGTGCACTATGTAGACACAAAATCTTTATGCATCTTAATTGAACGTACCTTTTAAACTTGATTCTTTCAATATTCTTCCCAGATTGCACGCATACGCGATTGGAATATTGAACTGTGTAGATGCAGCTTTAGTTCCGTTACACACTATAGCGAGAATGCGTTTGTCGAGCTATAAAAAATGCTTTCATGTAGCACTCATTGTAAGTAACGATCGAAACAAGGCACAGCTGACATTGGTCCTGCTTCCACAGGTAGGCCTAACGTAACCTATAAAATTGTAGCCTATAACATTTGTATTGAAATTAAACAATTAATAGATGTTCAAATTTATTTAACTTCATCGCATATCAAACTCAAAGACCTTGCATAGTAATAATGTCTTTGATCAAACTGCCTTTCGTATGGCGTAATAAAATTCGTGTTTTAATTAGGCCTATCTATACAGAGATGGCTTCACTGTGTATCAACATGTCTCTCTGTGAATACATAAGCATTGGTATATAGCTGTCCCCACTGTTACTGTTAAATTAAATTATGATTTCAGCAGATAATGAAAATGTATTTGTTATAATAATAAGCGAAAAGTGCAGTACATATAATTAACATTTTTAAACCTGTATTTCGCTTTTCGCAATTGGCATTACTGAATAATAACATCGAATTTCTTTATTGCAATAATCGATATTCATCTACGAGTATTTCAACTTCACAATGTCTGAATAGGTTAAGTATTCGTTAATATACAATTATTAACATTTTGTGATCGAATTTTAGGGATATATTATTAAATTTTTTATTTTATTCACGAAATAGTCCTAATAAATGTCACTCGAGGTCTGAGATTTCCCAGACATATCCACTCGCTTCGCTCGTGGATTTATCGGCAGATCTCAGACCTCTCGTGACATTACTACAGATAATTTCGTGAGAGGTAGAAGAATTGTGGAAAAATTCATTATAGTCAAATGAAATTCTCATTTATTGTTACAAGACTTCAAACATAGTAATTCCGTCTAACAGTCATAGCAAGGAAACACAGAAATACATATCAACACATAATAAGAATGAAATCAAATTAAAAAATTGAAATTGAAAAGGGATCTCATTGACCCTAAAAGGGTGAACACTTTTATTACGGACTTTACTATAGCCTATATTACAGGGTAACTCCAAAAGTAATGCATAACATTTGTTTAAAAATTATATTTTTATCCTACAGCTTTTGCTATTTGCACGGAATGTAGATGCATCCTTTACGAACAAAATGTTACTTTTCCACATAATCCCCGTCCCTTTCAACAGCCTTACATAACCTAGGAACGAGGGCCTGTAGACCAGCACGGTAAAAGTCTGGACCAACACGTCTGAGCCACTCTTTAGCAGCCTGCACAAGGGAGTCATCTTCTAACCTTGTTCCGCGAAAGGATCCTTCAATTTACCAAAGTGATGGTAATCGCACGGTGCCAGTTCAGGACTGTAAGGCGACTGTTTCAGTGTTATCTATCCGAATTTTCTGATCTGGTCTGTGGTCTTGAGACTGACATATGGCTGTGCGTTGTCGTGCAATAGCAGAACATCCTGCTTCTCCCGATGTCGTCGAACACGACTCAGTCGAACTTGAAGTTTCTTGAGAGTTGCAACATACCCGTCAGTATTAATGGTGGTTCCGTGTGGCATGATGTCCACAAGCAGGAGTCCTTCTGAGTCGAAAAACACAGTAGCCATAACGTTTCCTGCCTAAGGTGTACTTTTGAATTTCTATTTCTTTTGCGAATTTGCATGATGCTATTCCATTGTCTGCCTCTGTCTCCGGTCAAAAATGGTGGAGCCATGTTCCATCTTCTGTCACAATTCTTGCAAGTCATCTAGCACTTATCATTGACAGCATGATAACAAATCAAACAGAAGCTACACTGAACCCATTGCGTCTCCGTTTTCTTTTTTGTTATCACATCTTGTCTTCAGATTTCTAAAATTCCTATTGTAATACAATTTTTAAAATAGTATAAAATGTAACACTTAATGCTCAACAAAATTTCGCCTCAAACAGCTAAGCTAAGCTAACAGTAAAGCTAAGCCTACATGGCGACTACAGATGTATCTAAAATTCCAAAAACATTTCCCAAAATTTCATGAAGATACAATAAATCTTTGTACCAAATATCATATGCTTACCTTTAGTAATAAGCCTGTAATGTAATTACAAACATCCACAAAATTTGTATGCCTGAGAAGTCGACGCAAACTTGCTCTTTCCAAACATAAAAGCTCACTGAAGCAACTACAATAGTCACACAAAGCTTAGCTGTATGTTTCTGGAAACTGGACAACATATGCAATCCCTTGGCGGAAATTTGGATCTCGTAACACCATTGGTTCGTTCACAAAAGAGCAAAGAAAAAGAATCACGAAATAACCCCGCCACGAAATTATCAATGTTTACTCTATATTCATATTTTTGGCCAGACAAATTTTTATGAATCTTTTGTGTAATAATATTAATGGATTAAGTACAGATGATGCTATACGTTGCGTGAGTTGAGAGAAATGTCTTCTATTTTTTTCATGCTGTTTTCTCATTTAAAATTTTACACAGTTTCTTGAATTTAAAAAACTTCTTATGCAACAGTTATTGTCAAATTGGTCTGAAACTTCTCACAGAGATCAAATGAATGTTCACAAATAAAATTTAATCATCATTTGTATGAAGTATTAGTATTGCACTTAGATTAAAATATGCCGTAATGGTAATTAGACTTACGCGAAATTTGATATCTTATTGTGACTATTTCGATTCAGCTCAAAAAGCTAATTAATTTTTATTCCAATGACAATTTACAAGCTTTTGAGTAAATATGACCTAAAAGTTCTGGAAACGTTGTCGAAAAGAGCCTTTTTAGTATAGTCAATATAAAATATATTAAACATATATAATTTCAAAATTATTAGCCCTAATTACACAAAATTTTTCACAGATATAGTACTGTAGGCCTTTTTATATAGTTTAAAATTCATAAATATGAGAAGGAAATTGTAGAAGCTTTAAAAATCACATAATCGTCCCTAAAAATGTATGCTTGCCAATTACATTATGATCTCTTTTAGTGAATTTTATCATCATCATCCTTGCATGTATTGGGCCTAGTGGCCCGTTACGGTCTCTTGCCAACGCTTGAACGGCCTGCCCAAGGATCTCTTCCCCACAGGTAATTTAAAATTTGGCGTGGAATTCTAGAACGAGGCATTCTGATGACATGTGATCTCCAGTTTTGTCTGTATTTCTGTAGGTATTCCGTAATCGGTTCAGTCTGCAGTTCTTTCATAATGTCAAAATTTCTAATGTGATCCATTCTCGTGTATCCCGCTGTACGATGCATAAATCTCATTTCTGCCGCCGTTAATCTTTGTGAATCAATATTGCGAATCGTCCAAGCTTCACTACCAAAACAGAGTATAGGTCTGGCCAATGTTTTATAAATTCTGGTGCGCGTGTGTTTTTGTACTAAGGTTGGTTTGAATATCTGATTAATTATCCCCATTGCTCTGTTGAATTTAATAATTTTCTCATTAAAATCCTTTTCTTCTTCATATGAAATTTGGTAACCGAGATAAATAAAATTTTTGACTTGTTCGATGATCTTATTATTAATGCAACATTTGCTACGGATTGGTTCCTTTCCCAAAAAAGCCATTAATTTAGATTTATCTGGGAAATCTCAGACCTCGAGTGACATTTATTAGGACTATTTCGTGAATAAAATAAAAATGTAAATAATATATCCCTAAAATTCGATCACAAAATGTTAATAATTGTATATTTACGAATACTTAAACTATCCATACATTGTGAAGTTAAAATAGATGAATATCGATTACTGCAATAAAGAAATTCGATGTTATTATTCAGTAATGCCAATTGCGAAAAGCGAAATACAGGTTTAACAATGTTAATTACATGTACTGCACTTTTCTCTTATTATTATAACATAAATACATTTTCATTATCTGGTGAAATCATGATTTAATTTAAAATGTTATAATATAATTATAGTAACCTAATTAATACATTAATTAAATGAAGAATTGTTAAAAATGCATTTATCTAATCTGAATGAAGGAATGTAATTTTTTCAAATAGCCTACAATGGACATGGAATTAGAAGATGAAGATGTATTTTATAGGCTACAATAGGTAAGGTTAGCTGTGTGAGCAGGACCAGTGTCAGCTGTGCCTTATTTCGACCGTTACTGCGTGCTACAGGAAAGCATTTTTTATAGCTCGACAAATGCATTCTCGCTGTAGTGTGTAACGGAACTAAAGCTGCATCTACACAGTTCAATATTCCAATCGCGTATGCATGTAATCTGTGTATAAACGTACGTTAAATTAAGATGCATGAAGATTTTGTGTCTGTTGTTTTGAACGTCGTCTTCACTGCGTAAATATATTAATTAATATTAATATTAATCTTGCTTTCATTGCTTTAAAGTTGAAAGAAATGTTTAACCGTATAGTTGCATCTTAATGTATTCATGATCATCAATTTACGGGGAAACAGTTGGCGACAACGACTAAACAAAAGAACGACCATGCGATAAATTGATAGCGATAAATTTAGCTGCAAAAATTATCGCAAAGTCTGACTGTGATTTGTTGGAATTCAAAATTTCATTACACTTCATTGGTCGAATATGGAATGACGTCACATAAACGAAATAGTCAGTTGAAATTTCCATATTAAAACTTTCTGCCATTTGATTAAAGTTGTAAACCAAACGTTGTAAATTATCTTCTGAAGTTGCCATAAACACAATATCATCAGCAAATAATAAGGAATCTATTGGGGACAAACGACTTATCGGTATAATTCCATGTGGTTTCAATCTCCATTCCTTAATTCCTAGAAATTAGTTTTCTACACGAAGTAATTTCCGTGTCATTTATGTAAAATATGTATCACGTAATTTACGCGGCCAACCCTACCCCATCAGACCGCCTCTGCCGTCTGATATTTCACTCCACCCTGTATTTGTTACTTTAAAACTGATTGACGCCCTCTGGTTGGTACAGACATCGCGCTCCACGACGCTGCAGACGTGACAAGACGAGCGTGATCGCGAGGAACTGATACCAGAGGCACAAATGCACTTTGATACTGGGATCAAAGCCGTCCGCTGTGTGTTCGGGCCAGGAAATGAATGGCAATCGCTTCCTTTGGGAACAGGCGAACCTGATCCGTCTTGTAGTGTTTGTGTGGAGATACACAAGATTGGAGCTGGCATAGGCTACGATTCACAGCAATACGTGGCGCGGCGTACCAACGGATTTGCTTTATATTATATACGATGACCATTATTATTATTATTATTATTATTATTATTATTATTATTATTATTATTATTATTATTATTATTATTATTATTATACTTACTTACTTACTGGCTTTTAAGGAACTCGGAGGTTCATTGCCGCCCTCACATAAGCCCGCCTTTGGTCCCTATCGTGAGCAAGGTTAATCCAGTCTCTACCGTCATATCCTACCTCCCTCAAATCCATTTTAATATTATCTTCCCATCTACGTCTCGGCCGCCCCAAAGGTCTTTTTCCCTCCGGTCTCCCAACTAACACTCTAAATGCATTTCTGGATTCGCCCATACGTGCTACATGCCCTGCCCATCTCAAACGTCTGGATTTAATGTTCCTAATTATGTCAGCTAGTCCCGCGCCGTGGCGTCGCGGTCTAAGGCATCCCGCCTAAAGGTTGGTTCACAATAAACCGGGAACGGAAACGACAACGAGAACGAAATCGGAAATAATGTTAAAATAAATGCATTTAAATGGGAGCATTCACAATTAACTATTGTGAATGCTCATTTTTAAATACATTTATTTTAATATTATTTCCGTTCTCGAACTCGTTGTCGTTTTCATTCCCGGTTTATTGTGAACCAGCCATAAGACTCGCGTTACGGAATGCGTGCTGGTTCGAGTCCTCATGGAGGAAGAAATTTTCTCATGAAATTTCGGCCAGTGTATGGGACCGGTGCCCACCCAGCATCGTGATGTACTTGGGGAGCTACGATAGGTAGCGAAATCCGGTTGCGAATACTAGCTATAACGGCTGGGGGGATCATCGTGCTAACCACACGATACCTCCATTCTGGTTGGATGATCGTCCACCTCTGCTTCGGCATGTGGGCGTGAGGCGAGAAGCCGGCTGGTCGGTCTAGGCCCTTTACGGGCTGTAGAGCCACGGATTATTATTATTATTATTATTATTATTATTATTATTATTATTATTATTGTTATTATTATTATTGTTATTGTTATTGTTATTGTTATTGTTATTGTTATTATTATTATTATTATTATTATTGTTATTATTATTATTATTATTATTGTTATTATTATTATTGTTATTGTTATTGTTATTATTATTGTTATTGTTATTATTGTTATTGTTATTGTTATTATTATTATTATTATTATTATTGTTATTATTATTGTTATTATTATTGTTATTGTTATTGTTATTATTATTATTATTATTATTATTATTGTTATTATTATTGTTATTATTATTATTGTTATTGTTATTGTTATTGTTATTATTATTATTATTATTATTATTATTGTTATTATTATTATTATTATTATTATTGTTATTATTATTATTGTTATTGTTATTGTTATTATTATTGTTATTGTTATTGTTATTATTATTATTATTATTATTATTGTTATTATTATTATTATTATTATTATTATTGTTATTATTATTATTATTATTATTATTATTATTATTGTTATTATTATTATTGTTATTGTTATTGTTATTGTTATTGTTATTATTATTATTATTATTATTATTGTTATTATTATTATTATTATTATTATTATTATTGTTATTATTATTGTTATTATTATTATTGTTATTGTTATTGTTATTGTTATTGTTATTATTATTATTATTATTATTATTATTGTTATTATTATTATTATTATTATTATTGTTATTATTATTATTGTTATTGTTATTGTTATTATTATTGTTATTGTTATTATTATTATTATTATTATTATTATTATTTTAATTATGTCAGGTGAAGGATACAATGGGTGCAGCTCTGCGTTGTGTAACTTTCTCCATTCTCCTGTAACTTCATCCGTCTTAGCCCCAAATATTTTCCTAAGAACCTTATTCTAAAACACCCTCAATCTCTGTTCCTCTGTCAAAGTGAGAGTCCAAGTTTCACAGCCATACAGAACAACCGGTAATATAACTGTTTTATAAATTCTAACGTTCAGATATTTTGACAGCAGACTAGATGACAAAAGCTTCTCAACCGAATAATAACAGGCATTTCCCATATTTATTCTGTGTTTAATTTCCTCCCGAATGTAATTTATATTTGTTACTGTTGCTCCAAAATATTTGAATTTTTCCACCTCTTCGAAGGATAAATCTCCAACTTTTATAGTTCTATTTCGTACAATATTCTGATCACGATTATTATTGTTATTATTATTATTATTATTATTATTATTATTATTATTATTATTATTATTATTAGTAGTAGTAGTAGTAGTAGTAGTAGTAGTATTAGGTTCAATATTTTCATGCAATACCTAGTGCAAGATTTTAATGCAATACCTCGGGTAGGCGTATTCTTATCAACACCAGTTGACTATGCTGAGATTCACATACATACATACATACATACATACATACATACATACATACATACATATACATACGTACAAGCACTCAGCGGACTAATGCCTCCTACAGCTTCATTTCTAAGGAGATCCCTTCAACCTTTAGATCAAGTGCCACATAATTCATAAGAAAGTACGCTCTTAGAACCTCGAGACCAGACCACGAAGCTAGGAGCTTCTATTATTCAGATGTCTTGTGACTGGCTATGATAACAATTTATTTCGCTCCTTAAATGCTTCTTGCATTCACAATAAGGGGGTAGATGCCCGGCCAGCCGGCGCTGGGACATGTCTAAGTCAGGGAGTCCCCCACGCGTATGGAAATGGGATCTTGACCGCCGAAGCAGTTCCACAATCAGAATGGCGTCTCCGCTCTGAGATAACGCCATTTGGAAATATTGCAAGTCCCAAGTTACGAACTCCATTCCTGTCTACTGTTCGAACACACAACAGTAACTGATGTTTTCCATATTTGTATATAATACAGGGTGGAAGTGATATTACTGTGCAAATTCAGGAGGGCAATAGAATACATAATAGTACATTATGCAACGAGCCTATAATGAAGGTAATTAAGAAGTGAGTATGGATATTTATGAAACGAGCGCAAGCGAGTTTCATAATTTTCATACGAGCTTCTTAATTACCATTATAGGCGAGTTTCATACGATTTTTTATGCTCGACCATATTTCTAACTTGATATTATTAATTTTATTGTATCTGACCTGGAGCAATGTCCCGTATGTTGTGAGATGTGCGCAGACGCGAAAGTATTGGTTTTTTTTCGAGGAACAGATGTGCACATTGACCTTGCTAGGCCATAAGAACTGCAGAGATAACATTGAAATGAAATTATACATTGAAAAACGTGATGACAAATTGAATTTATTTGAATATTATTTACAATTAACGCTAATTATTATAGTAACAGAACATAACCTTCTGCGACAGTATTGGATTTCCAGCCTCCGTGACTTTTCGCTAATTCTCTTTCGATTGCATATCCGAGAATAATCGATACTTGCGGTTTTATAACGGTAGAAAGCTGACCTGTCATTGGCTGAACAGTTGTAACCTGAGTCGTCATTGGCTGAAAGACCTGACGTTTAATGAGTACTTTAATGACATGCATTAAAGGACTGCTACCAGGTGTATAATTAGTACATTTCGGCATGGTCGAGCATAAATATATATAAAAGCCTATTACGCATTTTGCAATTGAAGCGTAACTTTCCAAATGATGTTCAGTCAAAAAGGCTACTTTTTCAGGTCACGTGATTTTTTATAAATAACAAAATATCTTGAAGGTACTGAAAGCTGACTTTGCCAGTTAAAACATTATGGAAAATAAGCTTTATTAATATAATTTAATTTTAGGAAATTGATATTGTGCTAGGTAACAATGCTGTTAAACATTTTAATATGTTCCAAAATGTGTCAAGTCACTTGACTTATGTATGTTTATTTGAACATTTTGCATTACATGTAAAACTGGTAAAACTGAAAGTAGGCAATGTCTTAATAATAATCATTTTAATATGACATCACTATGACTTAGCAGAGTTTGGAACATTCATAATACTGACTTACAGCGTATTCCGAAACTCACCGGACCGGTGGACAACAATGACGTCACACTGCAGCGAAATAGGAACAAAACTGCTGGAAGGATCGATGGTTGTCATGGCGACTGTATAAGTTGTTGTCTGTGCTTCGCTAGCAAAATTTTGCGAAATTTCCGTACTGCCATCTCGTTCAAAGAAAAGAGAGCATAAACAATTTATTTCTTGAACCGGTAGTAATAACTGGTCCGTTGACATGTTCGCTCATAAGCCATTAAAAAGGTAAAGGTAAAGGTATCCCCGTAACATGCCATGAAGGCACTTGGGGGGCATGGAGGTAGAGCCCCATGCTTTCCGTGACCTCGGCACTAGAATGAGGTGGTGTGGTCGGCACCACGCTCTGGCCGCCTTTTACCACCGGGAAAGACCCGGTACTCAATTTTATAGGAGGCTGAGTGAACCTCGGGGCCGTTCTGAAAGTTTGGCAACGAGAAAAAATCCTGTCGCCACCTGGGATCGAACCCCGGACCTTCCAGTCCGTAGCCAGCTGCTCTATAAGCCATTAGCAAGTCATAAGCCATTAACATATTATTTTTACGTTGTGCTCATTACAAACAATACAGCAGAATACACCGCCATGACACAACAGTGCACGATGTCATTCGTCTGCTAATTCCCGCCCTATAAAAGAACATATCAGAGTCACTGATGGCAGCTGATGGAGACTGCCACCACCTCTGCAAGCTGATGGCACCGGTGCGACACCGGTGGAGCATCAGTGACTCCATCGGTGAAATTCGGAACACCGTGATGCCATCAGATTGCTCAGTGCTGAGATTCGGAATACGCTCTTAGTAAACTTCGGAAAACACTGTGAGATTATAATGGGAACAACACGGAACATAATACAGTTTGGAAAGTTTCAAGTGTATTCCTGTATAGATGTATGGAAAATAATAACGTTAATCTATAAATAAAATATTGTTTACAAATAACTTAGCACCGTTTGCAAAATCACTTTTCAATTATGGTTAATTATAAAATTATGCTGAAAGTCTGTGTAGTTGGCAACAGCGTATCGCCGGTTCACACGCAAACTCAGGTCTAAATAGCATCATTCCGTCCCTTAATCACTGCAGCTGAGTTGCCAAATTTAATAATGGCAGGAAATAACGATATGTGTTAATCTTTTTTATTTAATTTGCAATAAAACCGTTAATTTTATTGAAAAATCGCACAGAAATATCATATTTCTTATCGGTTTCTCTAATGATAACAGTAAAAATCAGAATCGCAGGGATAGTACTTGTCGAGTAAAACAGTGTTAACATTTAGGGGAAAATTATTTTTTTGCTGAGAAAAGTATTCATTTGGGATTAGGCCTAATATTGTATTTGAATTGTTTTTTTTTGTACTCTATCCAAGGCGCAGTAAGGAAGTAACACTACGGAAAAAGTGGTACTGTCTGTGAAAACGTCGGAAAAATTAAGTATTCGTTATCTTAACCTCCTCGTCAACGTAGCCGACTCTCCCCTACATTTAGTTCATGTATGTGTGTTTCTACATTAATTAAAGTGTTAAAGCAGTGATAAATCCATATATATATATATATATATATATATATATATATATATAGTTAGTTAGTTAGTTAGGTTTAAAAAGGACGCGTCAGCTACTATGGCTATTTGCGCCCTTAGGCCTATATGTAGTATATATATATATATATATATATATATATATATATATATATATATATATATATATATATATACACATTATATAGTGCAGTAAAATTGAAATGTGTTGTGGCTGTGATAAAAGTATTGAAAATTGGTTTATAACACCACATCAGCAGTGATAAAAGTGTGCAATATCCGTTCAGTGGCCGGTGGATACTCTTCTTTCTCCTATTATCACCCCTCCCATATTCTGAAAACAGTTCTTCAATAAATCCTCCACGAAAAATCATAAGGAGAAATTAAAAACATAGAAGACGACGTGAAGAAAACAGGAGAGAGATTAAGCTCATAGAGCAAGGAACGAAGAAGGAAAAAGAATATTATTTATTTATTTATTTATTTATTTATTTATTTATTTATTTATTTATTTATTTATTTATTTATTTATTTATTTATTTATTTATTTATTTATTTATTTGTTTATTTGTTTGTTTGTTTGTTTGTTTATGTGTTTATTTGTTTATTTATTTATTTATTTATTTATTTATTTATTTATTTACTTATTTATTCTGGTGTAGTTACGGCCATCAGACCTTCTCTTCCACACCACCAGAAATACAAATATAATAATTGAAATAATGAGGAAAAAAATACACTATAAACAAAGTAAAGCCACACAAAATTATACACAGGTTGCAGTCACACAAACTTTAAATGAGTGATTAAGTATCATAATTAATTCTATCCTAATTAATTAACTAACATAGGATGAAAGAGTAATGGAACGGAGAAAAATTCTCTCCGGCGCCGGGATTTGAACCCGGGTTTTCAGCTCTACGTGCTGATGCTTTATCCACTAAGCCACACCGGATACCCACCCCAGCGCCGGACAGAATCGTCTCAGTTTAAGTTCCAATTCTTGGGTTCCCTCTAGTGGCCGCCCTCTGCACTACGTCATAGATGTCTATGAACGTAGGACTGAAGTCCACACATGTGCTGAGGTGCACTCGTTATGAGTGACAAGTTGGCCGGGATCAAAGCCCGGCGCCGGAGAGAATTTTTCTCCGTTCCATTACTCTTTCATCGTATAACGACGCAGAATATCTGCATGGAAATATCATATGTACTTCGGTACATTAAAATAATATAATAACTAACATAGGCCTAAACAAGGAACTTGCAATTTTAATCTAGAGTAAAAAAAAAAACACACAAATCAACACTTCTAGCAATATCTAAAAAGCATTAAATAAGGCAAAATTTTCCAATTTAATTTTGAATTGTGATAAAGTCCAGCAGTCCCTGACGTCATTGGGTAACGAATTCCAGAGGCGAGGTATTTCTACAGCATAGGAGGATGAGTATAAAGACGTTCTATGATGAGGGATAGAAAGAAGTGCTTGATGCCGGTTTCGAAGAGTTGTAAGAAATTGAAAGCGCGATAACAGATAATGCGGAGTAGAAGTATGCATGATTCTAAACAGAAGAGACAGTGAATGTATTGTTCTTCGTTCCTTCAGACGCACCCATGAAAGTAACATAGGGAAGGTGTTATATGGTTAAATTTACGAGTATTGCAGATGAATCGTATGCACACATTATGAACACGTTGTAGTTTCTCAGCTAAGTGTGAACTTACATTGCTTAGCAATGAATCGCAATAATCAAAATGGGGCATTACAAGCGTCTGAATAAGATTCTTTTTTAGACTAAGTGGCAGAAATTCTTTCATATGTAACAAGGAGTGAATTCGAGAAAATACAGTAGAACTTGGTTATAACGACATCTAAGGAACCTTAAAAATTATGTTGTTATAAACGAGTGTCGTAGTAACCGAGATTCACATTATCAATCTAGTAGGTGGAAAATGAAAAATAACAAACTTAATTAGACTTATTTTAGATTTATGTATTCACTTTTAAGCCTACAATGAACATAATAAAATACACGTAGGCCTATAATTATAAAAACAGTATTCTGTATTAAAACAGTTTGTTCAGTACTCACCAAACTACTTTGCTTAGAAGTGAAGTAATCAGTCATTTTACTCTGTTGTCTTCTACTTGCCCAATACACACTTTCTAGAGCAAAATTACGTCCTGTGTTCATAATTTCTGTTGCAATTTCACTGCTCCCTTCCCTAGCTTCATAGAACATGTTCATAATTCAAAAGACTTCTAAAGCGTCACTCACTTCTTTTAGTGGTCATACTGCGTTAAACTTGCGTGCACTTAGTGAAAACTTCCTGTCGAAACTGATCTAATACCACATGAATTCGGGCAGGTTACAATGGGGTGGGGAATCCGCCTGCATTCCAGAGGTCTATGACAGAAGGAGACTGTAAAGAATTTGTCAGGGTCAGATTTCAACAAAATATTTCTTAAAATAGTTTGGTTCTTAGAAAATCTTATTCCAAACTGAGGTTGAAAATGACGTTATATGCGCGGTAGGCACATATTATGCGTTTGTCGTATTAAGCAAGGTAGAAAAGCATATGTTTTATGGGGAATTAGTTGGGACCACAGAATATTTGACGTTATAGGCGAAGTGTCGCACAAAACGAGGTCGCTATAACCAAGTTCTACTGTATTGATTTGCAATAATGATTACTTTGTGTTTGTAATTTGAAGTAGTTTGCATGATATGTATTATCAATTTCTGTATATCACAACTGGTTGAATTGTTTATGCCTTAAATTTGATTAACTTACTTGTTTTGTATTATACATATAGCTCAACTGATGAATGATCGTTTGCGTTTGTAAATTTAATAATCTGATTGGCTATGTATTGTATACTTTTAGTAGAGCCATCGATGTAGCTCAGCCGGCAGACTCGCTGGGCTGCTGATCCGGAGCTGCGTTCGGGCTTGGGTTGGATCCCCTTTTGGTCTTTGGTTTCTTCCGAGGTTTTCCACAGCCGTGGGACTGAAGCCGGATGGTCTATGGCGAGTCTATGGCGAGTCCTTGGCATCAACCCCTTGGATTTGATTACCCCCCTTTGATTTGATTACCTGGTTGGGTTTTTCCGAGGTTTCCCCAACCAAAAGACAAATTCCGGGTAATATTTTGGCGAATCCTCGGACCTCACCTCATCTCACCACATCTCGCCAAAATATTGTAAAAAATTGCACGAAATTGTAAAAATTGTAGAAAATTACTAAATTGTAAAACTATAATCTGAACACACGCTCTCGTCATGAAACAATACTAACAATACCATCCCATCGCACCTCCTCATACTCATCCTCTTTCACAATAGCCTTGCCAAGACTCTGAAATTCGTTACCTGCTAGCATCAGGGACTGTCGAAATAAAATTGAATTCAAACGAAAACTTACTAGGCACTTGGTCAGTAATTGATTTCTTGTAAATAGTTTCTTTAACCTATCACAAAATATTTCAATATTCAGTAATTTCATTACTGTACAATTTTGTTATTCTAGATTTAATTTGTAATTCAGTAAATATAAAATATTCTTTGTTTCTCTGTGATAAATTAGCTAGCTTTAATTATTCAGGTAATCTTTTCGTACTTTGATTTTATTGTAATTGTAATTGTAAATTTAATACTAATTGTAATGTTATTTGTAATCGTAATGATAAATTTAATACTAATTGTAATTTTATTGTTCATATTGTAGTTGGAATCTCCTGGTAGAGGGGCAGAGAAGGCCTGACGGCCTTATCTCTACCAGGTTAAATAAATAAATACTAATACTAATACTAATAGGCCTACTATAAAAATTTGTAAAAATTGTAATTGTAATATTGTAAAATTTTGACTTGTTCCACAGCTTAAAGCTTCATTGCTCATGTAAGATCTGTGGAATAAAATGAATGAATGAATGAATGAAATGAATAAGGTCAAAGCGGAGAAGCAGAAGCAAATAGGAATGGAAGAAAAGAAGAATAAGAAATGGAATGGGGTATTTGGAACAGTGGAGAATGTAGCAAATCTGGTTAAACATGAATCTCGTACTAATTCCTGTGGAAAATAATGAAAAAGCCGTGTGCGTGTTTTATTTGCTGTGCAAATTCAGCTATACAGCGAGAGTTGGCCAGCCTGAACGCACCCTCGGGAGATATAAAAGAAGTTACCACTTACGATGCACAATACCGCCGCCGTAGTCCAAGCAAGCGTGACCCTCGCAAATAATACCCCGCAATCACGAGCTTAACGCCCTAAGATTCAGTATTATAAATTGCGCCCTCCCAGCAGGAAGCCTATCTTCAGACTCCATTTTAAGTCCCGCTTACAAAGTGTCGGCCTTGTTTGTACAGCCACTCCCCCAGAGGCTTATAAGTAATTACAAAATGGCCGCTTACTCTCTTTCAGCTACGCCTCAAAACAGGAAACCCACTTCCTTTTCCAGCTCATCAACTTCTCCACGAATCATGTCATGTCATTAATTGGCTCTGTTAAAGGGGGAAAGTAAGGGAATATCCCCATCTGTATTTTTTTCCCGTGTTCATTCTCAACCAGGGAATGTGTGTTTTTAATTGTACACCGTGTTCCGCTTATAAGTATAACAAAAGAAATAGCTATAACTTCTGAATTAATACAAGTATATAGTTGAAACCAACTGCTACAAAGAATGAAAACTGGGAATTTTTGTTACCTTATGTTCCATAAACCTCAACATGGCTTCCATTGGTGGCACGGGAAATATCCAACCGGTATTCAACCTCGACCCAAGTGTTATGAAGCATCTGTGGTGTAACATTGTTGACAGCAGCATAAATTCTTTCTTGTAAGTCTGCCAAATCACGTACTGGCGTCCTGTAGACCTGGTCCTTAACAAACCCCCACAGGAAAAAATCAGGTGGTGTTAGATCTGGTGATCTGGCAGGCCATGTGATGTACGGTGATCCTCTTCCGATCCATCTTGCAGGGAATTGTTCGTCTAAGAATGTGCGAACCATGTTGGCAAAGTGTGGTGGAGCCCCATCTTGCTGGAAAATTGCTCCATCTGGGAGTTGTGGCACAGCATACAGTTGCAACATATCCAGGTACGTGTTTGCAGTGACTGTCTTTTCAGCAAAGAAATAGGGACCAATGATTCTGTCACGCATGATCCCACACCAAACATTCCATTTAGGGGAATCCCGTTGGTGTTCAATTACGACACTTGGATTTTCCGACCCCCAGATGCGACAATTGTGTCGGTTTACTTTTCCACTGACGTGGAAGGTTGCCTCATCTGAGAAACAGACTCGAGTTAGAAATGTGTCGTCATCGTCCACTTTATCCAACATTGTTTCTGCAAAGCGTTTTCGTTCCAGTTTATCATTCGGCGTAATCATCTGATGAAGTTGCAGCTTGTACGCTCGCAAACGCAATCTTTTATGGAGCACTGTATGCACTGTTGTTGGTGGGATGTTCAACTGCACACTAGCCTGTCGAATGGATTTCCGCGGGCTTCTCTGAAATGCCTCGCGAATGCGTTCGACATTTTCGTCAGACACTTTACGCTTGGAATGTTTACCTGCATTAGACAACAAACTTCCTGTTTCTCTGAGCTGCCTATCCCATTTCATTATTGAGACGTACGTCGGTACAGCTTCCCTCGGTCTAAGATTGTACTGACGGCGAAACAAGCGCTGTACACGAATTATGGATCTATGTTCTGCTAATGACAGCACACAAAAGGCTTTCTGCTGTGGCGTCCACATGCTGACTGACTAAAGATACGATACGAATTCTCTTATTTAATGATCTGCGCATGCGTGAGTCTTCTAAAAATAAGTAACAACAATGGATTAAAACTTCCCAATTTCCTCTTTACAATGGTACCAATCTTAACCCATTTGCATGCATTGTTATGAAATTATAACTATTTCTTTTATTATACTTATAAGCGGAACACGGTGTACAATTACTACCACACCGGTCTCAATAGCGATATCTTTTCTGAAATTGCATTTCAGAAAACTTACCTTTTTCCCGAACGGCGATCTAGACATTTTCGCCTCTAGGCTGAATTTGCTATACTGAGGTAATTCTGAATAACGTTTGTAAATATCAGCTGGGTAACAACATTTAAAAAAGTTAACCTTTGAAGTATATCCTTTAGGCCAGCGTTTCTCAAACTTTTTTGAAGTGGGGACCACTTTTTAAAGTCAGAACAGTTCCTCGGACCACCTTACTCTTATTCTCTTCGAAAGCAAATTTATCATTTTCGTAGCATAGTTTAATACCAGTATACCTACATTTTAAAATCGAATTAAGGTTCGGTACTTTGGTCCTCTGTTATGAATTCGGGTGGTCCCTGGCTGGGTTACAGGCGCGGCGCCAGATGTGCAGAGAAAAGATGTCGAGAAACACCACGTCTATAGTGCTTTAAATCCCTCTTTTGTTACTGAGAGTAGAGTGGGAAGTCGATAGATGGGTAGGATAATAAATTTCATAAAATGTCAGTACTGAGAGAAAAAGTGAAATTCGATTGTCATGCGTCATTTCCAAACTCTGAGATTTTAAGCTATAGTGTGATACGCAGTTCGTTTGGATTTTATTTTTTCTTCTGTCTTTTTTGAAGGACCACAAGGGCAGATCTCGAGGACCACAGGTGTTCCGCGGACCATAGTTTGAGAAACGCTGCTTTAGGCTATCACTCACCCTGTTCAACATGTACTTGGAGGATCTAGTGAAGAACGTTTTTCACAATATGAGAGAGTCGATAGTAGGAGGAAGAAGAAGTGCATAAGATTTGCTGATGTTATGGCGTTGTTAGCAGAAGAGGAGACGAGACTAAGGGATATGCTACTGGAGCTAAATGACAGTTGTGAGCAGTATGGGATGAAGATAAATGCAAACAAGACGAAGACCATGGTTATAGGAAGAAAAATACAGAAGGTACATTTGCTAATTCTAAATGAGGCAGTAGAGCAAGTGGACAGCTTCAAATACTTGGGGTGTACTACGTGGTACATTCATTAAGTTCTGAGACTGAGGGCATAGTGGTGGTGTGGTGCACTAGAACGGATAGGTGGCGCCGTGATATGGTACCTTGGCAGTTAGTCTCTCGTCCCAGCATCATACAGTTACGTGCATATAGAGTAAGCAGAACTACGGTCATTGTTGTGACGGTGATTTGAATGCGCGCGTCGGAACTCGAGTATGTTGCAGTTTGAGCAACGGGCAAACGTCACGTTCTGTCAGAAATTAGGCGAAACTGCTATAACCGATCATAACTGGAGACGAAACATGGTGTTTCCTTTACGATCCGCAACTGAAGCGACAATACGCCACCTGGAAAACGCCATTATTTCTACGACAGAAAAATCCGCAACAAGACAGGTCAAAAGGCAAGGTGATGCTTTAACAGTTTTTTTTTTATTCAAATGGAATTGTTCACATAGAATTCATCCCACAAGGTGCAACTGTAGACAAGATCCTCTACAAAGAGATTCTTGGCCCTTTTACGCAATTCAATTCGTCGTAAGCGTCCTGAGCTTTGGCATAGGAAGAATTGGCTGTTGCTACACGACAACGCCCCTGCACATCGCTCCATCCTTGTCCAAGAGGAACTTGCAAGGCAACAGGTCGCTGTTTTGCCACACCCTCCGTACTCACCTGATCTCGCGCCATGCGATTTTTTTTCTCTTTCCCCTCAAGAAATCAATCCTACGTGGGCGTAATTTTTATGCGGCCGAAAAGGTCATGACTGCCACAAGAGAAGCCATACGGCGTCTTCCTGCCAACATCTTTCAGCAGTTCTTCCAGCAGCTACACCAACGTTGGCAGACGTGCATAGCGGCCAACGGCGACTATATTGAGGGAGGATGTCGATCTGTTTAAGTGTACGCAGTATCACGCGGCATCTTCTGAGACATCCAGATTCTTGTGGGTGCCTACCCTTCAGGCGTCAGTGTCAGAACTTAATGACTGTACCACGTATAAGCAGTAACATGAGCTGCTGCCAGGAAGTCAAAAGCAGGGTAGCAATGGCAAAGGAAACTTTTAAAAGAAAAAACAGCATCTTTCACGGACTTCTGGAAAAATAACTAAGGAAGAGATTAGTGAAATGTTTTGTGTGAAGTGTGGCGTTATATGGAGCAGAAACATGGACATTACGACGAAGTGAAGAAAAGCGAATAGAACGATTTGTAATGTGGATATGGAGAAGAATGGAGCATGTGAAATGGACAGACAGAATAAGAAATGAAGCTGTGTTGGAAAGAATGAGTGAAGAAAGAATGATGCTGAAATTGATCAGAAAGAGAGAAAGGGATCAATTGGGTCACTGGTTGAGAAGAAACTGCCTACTGAAGGATGCACTGGAAGAAATGGTGAACGGGAGAAGAGTTCGGGGCAGAAGAAGGTATCAGATGATAGATGACTTTAAGATATATGATTCATGTGGAGACTAAGAGGAAGGCAGATATTGGATGCATACATACCAGTACATACTGCCCGTTGTACACCAAAACTCCAGCATATTATACCAAAAATACACAGTGTCCCACCTAGAGGGATCGAGTAATACACCCTCACTAATTGAAATCAGATAAAGATATAGTCCTGAATTACATCTGACAAGATAGAGAAACTGTCTATGTTTGTGCAACAAAGTTTGAAAACAGCTGCATGCGTAACTTTCGTTTGTTTATGCGTAACTTTCACTTGTTTTGTTGTTAAGGAACTAAAACAAGCCTAGCGCCATTTTGTAGGAGAACACATTACGGTAAACACGATGTGGACACCACAACAGAAAGTTCAGTGCGTGCTATGACTTGCAGAAGAAAAATCTGTTACGCGAGCCGAAGGATGGCAGAGCTAGCCGTCGAAAGCTTGGAAGCAAATCTCCAACTCACCTGGCTGAGAACCCGAGAAGAGTTACTCTACATCAAATGCCAGGAAAGCCTCAAGTCATACAAGGTTCTTACTTACTTCTTTGCAAATGGCTTTTAAGGAACCCGAAGGTTCATTGCCGCCCTCGCATAAGCCCGCCATCGGTCCCTATCCTGTTCAAGATTAATCCAGTCTCTATCATTATACCCCACCTCCCTCAAATCCATTTTAATATTATCCTCCCACCTCCCATCTACGTCTCGGCCTCCCTAAAGGTCTTTTCCCTCCGGTCTCCCAACTAACACTCTATATGCATTTCTGGATTCGCCCATACGTGCTACATGCCCTGCCCATCTCAAACGTCTGGATTTTAAGTTCCTAATTATGTCAGGTGAAGAATACAATGCGTGCAGTTCTGTGTTTAACTTTCTCCATTCTCCTGTAACTTCATCCCGCTTAGCCCCAAATATTTTCCTAAGCACCTTATTCTCAAACACCCTTAACCTATGTTCCTCTCTCAGAGTGAGAGTCCAAGTTTCACAACCATACAGAAGAACCGGTAATATAACTGTTTTATAAATTCTAACTTTCAGATTTTTGGACAGCAGACTGGATGATAAGAGCTTCTCAACCGAATAATAACAGGCATTTCCCATATTTATTCTGCGTTTAATTTCCTCCCGAGTATAATTTATATTTGTTACAAGGTTCTTACATTTTTTTAGTATATTTTCGTCACACCTTCATGTTAGCATTTATGACGTGACTAGCACAAAAAATTTAATCTACTTGATAACCTCGTTGCTGTTATCTGTGTCTCTAGTTTTCAAGTAATTTGTCTAGTGCTGGTGGCAGAATATTGGCTGCCTATGCGACCTCTTTAGGCCCAGTGTTCACCTACACACAAGTTGTATGTGGTACAGGGTGATTGCGATTTAGTAATCAGATGGATCGGGATAATTTGTTCGTGAAAATGAAGCTTCTTTAGTTATTACTTCAATTAATATATGGCGAAGATAAGTCAGTGTTGTCAATAGCACATAAATATACCCGCATTATAGATTAAAAATTTCATCCCATTATAATGATTGTAAAAAGCATTAGTTTTAGCGGGAAGCCGCTGATATTGTCAATTATGAGAATAATTTATAAGGTCCCTGAGCCAAATAACGCCATGTATATCTTTAACGCCACCCTATTAAAATTTGTTAACGACACAAGTTTTCGGTAGTGCACTACTGTAGCCTGCATTCGCTTGCAATCTAGTGATGAAATGAGTTACTAGCTGCCCGCTGACATTTACGAGTGACATTATATTCCATCATTTTCCTGTTGTGTGTTGATAGTGAATGGCTGTTCTTATATCAAGGTAAGAGGCAATATTTTATTTTGTGTGTTGAGCAAATAATAACTATATTAAACTATATATTTTCGTGATCCTTAAACATTCTTCTACGTATAGAAAGTATTTGCTATCTATAAAATTTGAAAATGTTAGAGAAACAGGCATGTCATGTTATCAAGTACTCAGTAGCGCTTTAATGCCATGTGGCGTTAAAGGTCTACAGACAAAATTTTAGGTTATGTTAGTACTAAGGCTGACAGTACAGCATCAGTGTGAAAACATCAGGAAAATCACTAAGCTTTCAACTTACAAATGTTCAGAATGTGCAGTGATGGTATTGGTTCAATTGCTTATCGAACTTTAATTTTTTTTTTATTTTACATAACTTAATTTTTTTGTTTTACTTATTGGAAAACACTCATATTAAACTGAGATAAATGCTTTTGTGTTTAGTAACCTTCTACTGTGTCATATTGTCTCTTTTTTTTTTTAAAGTAAAGAGACGCTGGAAAACATATTTTCCTAATCCATCTGGTGTTTCAGTTTCAGATCAAGAATCATTCATTAGTATTGAGTGATTTTGTCTCTTTCATTAACAGAAACTCAAATTTAGTCGCTTAGTTCAATTTGTGTTGCTTAGGAAAAATAATTCATTAATAATTATAAGTGTA
Organism: Periplaneta americana; assembly: GCF_040183065.1. Lineage (NCBI taxonomy): Eukaryota > Metazoa > Arthropoda > Insecta > Blattodea > Blattidae > Periplaneta > Periplaneta americana. Next base: position 155,121,721 of record NC_091129.1, read on the forward strand.
TAGGTTACTAGAAAATAGGTGGCGTTAATTGGACAACCTGTTCCTAATAACGCCAGTTTACAAAGTTTTCCTATTTGAGTTCTAATTCTTGTTCGGTATATAATATATCCATTTTCATTGTGCTATTTTGTAAAGATAAGATTACAGTTTCTATTTCATAATTTTCGTGTTTGTACATAACTTATTTCCAGAGTAAAAGCGACTGAAGTGTTAAGGTGGCGTTATTTGGTACGTGTACCTTACTTATCTACATCACCATTTTCCACAAAACTTTTTTACTCGTCCAAACAATAATGTCATCTATTGAGAAGTAGCGGAACTATTTCAAAGTTTGTCAATTTGTTATATCTTTAGTTCTGACTTATCCCATTGTTAGAAAGTTCGTTTACACGATCAGAAAACTGTAGGTTAGAGACTTTTGAACTACAGTGTACATGTTTTGCAACCCCTGCACAAGCGAATTCAGAGGCGAGCCATTAATGTTAGGACCGATACAAATTGAACACGATAGGATCAACCCAGAGACATCTCGCAAGAAATCTCTGCGGTCCAATAAAAGTGAGGGAGTGACAATCGACAATCGGACAGTGACAGCGCCGGGTGTGGAGGGAGGGGGTGTGAAGGACAATCGCGAACTCGCATTCAAGACTCGCTTACACTACAGGGCGCTATAAATGAAGCTGCAGTTCTTCTTCCAAGTTGTAAATGTTTCTGAATAGATAATATTTATACTTAACTAATATTCTAATTAATAATACTTACTTACTGGCTGTTAAGGAACCCGCAGGTTCATTGCCACCCTCACATAAGCCCGCCATTGGTCCCTATCCTGGGCAAGATTAATCCAGTCTCTACCATCATATCCCACCTCCCTCAAATCCATTTTAATATTATCCTCCCATCTACGTCTCGGCTTCCACAAAGGTCTCTTTCCCTCCGGTCTCCCAACTAACACTCTATATGCATACCCTGCCCATCTCAAACGTTTGGATTTAATGTTCCTAATTATGTCAGGTGAAGAGTACAATGCGTGCAATTCTGTGTTGTGTAACTTCCCCCTTTCTCCTGTAAATTCATCCCTCTTAGCCCCAAATATTTTCCTAAGAACCTTATTCTCAAACACCCTTAATCTCTGTTCCTAATTAGGAACATTAAATCCAGACGTTTGAGATGGGCCGGGCATGTAGCACGTATGGGCAAATCCAGAAATGCATATAGAGTGTTAGTTGGGAGGCCGGAGGGAAAAAGACCTTTGGGGAGACCGAGACGTAGATGGGAAGATAATATTACAATAGATTTGAGGGAGGTGGGATATGATGGTAGAGATTGGATTAATCTTGCTCAGGACAGGGACCAATGGCGGGCTTATGTGAGGGCGGCAATGAACCTCCGGGTTCCTTAAAAGCCAGTAAGTAAGTCATATTCATCCTCATCATCTCATTCCATAGTCATATTCAGCAAATGCATGAACTATTCCCCTCATAACCTTATGGTAAGTCTAGAGATTGGTTTAATTTTTCACAGCACGTAATAGTAATATGCGTCACAAGAGCGGTATGTTGATGTTTTCATGTTCGAGGAAAAGATTGAAAAAGCGAAACGTAGTTGAGCTTTTTCAATTTCCGAGAACATGAAAACAAACATACCGCTCGTGTATCGTACATTATTTTGTGCGAAGATCGTTTATTACATACCTGAAAGAGGAATTTCTAATTAGTTGCAATGAAATCTCCATCTTGGTTTCTGTTCAATGACGGCAACTTTGGAAAACAAATATATCTATCTTCAACATTGTTGCTATAAAATGTTTTCTGTGTATACTATATTCCAGCAGGCCGTGATATACGTGTGACTTTTTTTTCCCCCAGTCTGTAAATGCAAACTTAAAACAAACGGCTTCCTTAATGTTACATGCATCACGAATGCAGTAACTTTAGTGGAGTTGTAGAGTTTACTTAATTTTTGCAAATATTTAAAAACAATAATTAACAGTGCAATTCAGGTGAAATTGCAGTGGTAAGTTTCCAATTTATAATTATTACTATATTGAACGTCTCTAAAAATAATATGTTAAAAGCCTAAAGCAGTAAAATCAATATGTCACTTAAGCGGTAAGAAGAGGGAAATTGTTATTTGTGTTAGGTTGGGAATACAGAATGTGGAATTTTAGACTTACCGCGGGTTGGTTTTGTGCGGAAACCAAGCAAATACGCACGATCTCGCACAAATATATTTTCAGATTACATTTGAAACGCTAAAACTGAAATTTAATAGCTTTGTCAATTGTTAAGGATGTTCAATTCACATTATTCAAATTTTTAATAAATAGAAGGCGCTTATCAGCTTGCATTATACAAATTATTTCGAGGGTCCTCCAAAATGAAATATGACCTTCAAGGGGTTCATGACAATGAGAAGGTTGGTAACCATTGCCTTATACCATGAAGATACGGCGCGGAACCAGGAAGTGTTATAAACCTGATAAATAAAAATGTGAAATTCACATTGCGAGTTTTATTTACCTTTCCGTACGCGCCATGCTTCTCGAGTAGACGAAGACAACGAGCTGCAAAGTTAATTTATATCAGTGCTGCAATTTTGTTTTATCTGAGAATTGCGAAATATTGAGTTAATGAGAAGGTGTGTGATGCAGCGTCTGACGTCTGGGAGACGTGTAAGAAACTGTACGTCAATATGGGGAAGATGTGTTGCGGCGTTGCCTGCATCCGGAGATAACACGAGGCGGGGCATGGGGTGCGGCAGGCCAATGCGACGACGACGTGTTAATTGTTACAACGGGGCTAACCTCCAGATAAGACACGCTGCAGCATCCTCCAGCTACTCGTGAATCTGCTCTGAGAAAGAAAAGGTAGATATTACTGGTGAATTCAACGAGAGAACTTATCTTATGTGACAAAGATGACAAAATATATTTTAATTGAACAATTAAATTAATTTATCACGTTGGGAATGATATTACCGCACATAATTTATTTTCTTGCATTATTATTCAAAAGGCTGCTGTCCAAAAATCTGAAAGTTAGAATTTATAAAACAGTTCTATTATTACCGGTTGTTCTTTATGGTTGTGAAACTTGGACTCTCGCTTTGAGACAGGAACATAGGTTAAGGATGTTTGGGAATAAGGTGCTTAGGAAAATATTTGGGGCGAGGGATGAAGTTACAAGAGAATGGAGAAAGTTACACAACGCAGAACTGCACGCATTGTATTCTTCACCTGACATAATTAGGAACATTAAATCCAGACGTTTGAGATGGGCAGGGCATGTAGCACGTATGGGCGAATCCAGAAATGCATATAGAGTGTTAGTTGGGACGCCGGAGGGAAAAGAGACCTTTGCAGAGGCCGAGACGTAGATGGGAAGATAATATTAAAATGGATTTGAGGGAGGTGGGATATAATGGTAGACACTGGATTAGTCTTGCTCTGGATAGGGACCGATGGCGGGTTTATGTGAGGGCAGCAATGAACATCCGGGGTCCTTAAAAGCCAGTAAGTAAGTAAGTATTATTCAAAAGGCAGACCAAAATTAACTCGTTTAATATTAAGCCAATAGAATGATGATCCATCTTTTTATGCTTTATAGACAAAAGAGAGTCTCTATGACCCCTCACGTTGAGAGAGGAACAGAGATTAACGGTGTTTGAGAATAAGGTGCTTAGGAAAATATTTGGGACTAAGAGGGATGAAGTTACAGGAGAATGGAGAAAGTTACACAACGCAGAGCTGCACGAATTGTATACTTCACCTGACATAATTAGGAACATTAAATCCAGAGGTCTGAGATGGGCAGGGCATGTAGCACGTATGGGCGAATCCAGAAATGCATATAGAGTGTTAGTTGGGAGGCCGGAGGGAAAAAGACCCTTGGGGAGGCCGAGACGTAGATGGGAAGATAATATTAAAATGGATTTGAGGGAGGTGGGATATGATGGTAGAGACTGGATTAATCTTGCTCAAGATAGGGACCAATGGCGTGTTTATGTGAGGGCAGCAATGAACATCCGAGGTTCTTAAAAGCCATTAAGTAAGTAAGTAAGTAAGTAAGTAAGTAAGTAAGTATTATTCAAAAGGCAATATATAGCCAATAAAATGATAATCTATCTTTTTATGCTTTATACACAAAAGAGAGTCTCTATGACCCCTCACTTTGAGAGAGGAACAGAGATTAACGGTGTTTGAGAATAAGGTTCTTAGGAAAATATTTGTGGCTAAGAGGGATGAAGTTACAGGAGAATGGAAAAAGTTACACAACGCAGAGCTGCACGCATTGTATACTTCACCTGACATAATTAGGAACTTAAAATCCAGAGTTTGAGATGGGCAGGGCATGTAACACGTATCGGCGAATCCAGAAATGCATATAGAGTGTTAGCTGGGAGGGTGGAGCGAAAAAGATCTTTCGGGAGGCCAAGACGTAGATGGGAAGATAATATTAAAATGGATTTGTGGGAGGTGGGATATGACGGTAGAGATTGGATTAATCTTGCTCTGGATAGGGACCAATGGAGGGTTTATGTGAGGGCGGCAATGAACATCCGGGTTCCTTAAAAGCCAGTAAGTAAGAAAGTAAGTGAGTAAGTAAGTAAGTAAGTAAGTATTATTCGAAAGCCAGACCAAAATTAACTCGTTTAATATAAAGCCAATAGAATGATGATCTATCTTTTTATGCTTTATACACAAAAGAGAGTCTCTATGATCCCTAAATTACAACATTTAATTTCATTTATACCAGGGTTGTTCAAATTAATTGATTAAAATGGAATTTTTATTGTTTTAATAAATAGTACACACTTTTCTGCATTGAAAACTGAAATATTTTGCTGCCTGAAGGACCCAAGTGGTCTTTAAAATTTAATTCCGATATAAATTGCAATTGTTCAGTTATTAATGAAGTTATTGAGGTTAAATACTTAGGTATAATTATTGATAACCATTTACAATGGAATAAACATATTCATTATATTTGTAATGAATTACGTAAAATAGTATGTTACTTTGTTGTTCTAAGAAATATTTTATCAATTAACTGTTTACGTATAATTTATTTAGCGTTATTTCAATCTATATTTATCTATGGTATTATAGGTTAGGTTGGAACTTATAAATCCAAACTTTATCCGTTAATTTTACTACAGAAATTTGTTTTATAAAAGCAGAAAGATTACCCAACTGAATTGTTGTTTAGCCATTTCAAAGTTTTCAACATTAAATAAATGTATTATTTTATTTTATTAAAATATTTTGACAGAAATTTTAATAACTTTGAAAGGTATATACATAAAAATAGAAATAAAAATATGAATTCTCTGCGTTTGTCTGAACCCAAATGTAAAATAATGCAGCTTTTTATCATAGCAAGAATCAAGGTCCCAGATTATTAAACAAATTTTATTCCAATATTATTTTAACTACGAATTCTCTCCAAAATAATAAAAAAAATTAAAAATTTGTATTGGATTTATAGTTAGGGTTTAAACAAATTAAACACTTTTTAATCTGTATCCACTCTCAATTTTAATTTTATTTTTGTCTGTATTGGAATCCCCTCCTTAGCACGAGTCTTACTCATTCAGAAGTGGGCTAGTTTATCTTTCATTGTATTTATTAACTTGTATTCATTTCAAACTTACTAGCAATAAAATAAATAAAAAATAAATAAATAAATAAATATAAATGAATAAATAAATAAATAAAAAATAAATAAATAAAGAAGTAAATAAATAAATAAATAAAATACGACAGCGTGGCGGAATGTGCCACTCCCCCTTTCAGTAGCCATTTTGGAGTTTCTGTGTTATTAAAAACATTTCTTGGAATTTAGACAGACAAACTATTTGACCAGTGTTAGGAAGGCTGTGACTTACTACTCGTACTTCCTTATGGATGGAGTGCACTGTATGAGGTGAGATAGTAGATAAATACCCATAGCAGTTACTTTTAAACGTCGTTTTCCGTAACTTACATTTTTCAATGCTTATGTTCCTTTTTCTCTGCAACTTTTAGGAGTAAAAATATGAAATTTGGCACACAAGCTTAAAATTACTGTATTATCTACAATTCCATGCAACAAGATTTTGATTCGTTAATAGTTGTGAGTTGTATACATTACAAACCTTAGACAAAATAAAAATTAAATAAATAAATAAATCTATACTAATAATAAATCTGTAGCCGAAATTTTTCTGGTAATTTTCGATTTTACAAAAATAATTGGTCCTAACATATATAATTAACCACCCTGAAACCGCAAATCACTTTTTTGAAATTTTTGTTTGTATGTCTGTCTGTCTGTCTGTCTGTCTGTATGTTTGTTACCTTTTCACGCGATAATGGCTGAATGGATTTCGATGAAAATTGGAATATAAATTAAGTACGTTGTAACTTAGATTTTAGGCTATATGGAATTCAAAATACATTATTTAAAAGGGGGGTTATAAGGGGGCCTGAATTAAATAAATCGAAATATCTCGCTTATTATTTTTTTTGTGAAAAATGTTACATAAAAAGATTCTTTAAAAATAATTTGCGATAAGTTTTATTCATTGAAACATTTTGATAGGACTGATATTTAATGAGATAAATGAGTTTAAAAATTAAAATAACTGCCGTCTAAGGCCGCATAATGAAATAAAAAACAAATGACTTCGTACATAAGCGGCCTTGGACAGCAACAATCGATAGCTATGAAAGATAGCCTACAGAGAATATTTCTGTGTTTGTATGAAGTAATATCGGAAGCTAAATTAACCGATTTGTATAATTAATTATTATTTCACCATTGGAAAGTGTAGTTTCTCTGGATGGACATAATGCTATAATGTTATTACAGTAACTTCTGATATAATATAATATAATATGTAATGTAATATTATATAATATAATTTAAGTTATTTGAAGGGTTCAAAACCATAGTGGGCCAAACGCCATTTACTGAATACGTAGAAAACAAGGGTTAAAATTAAGTTATTACCATAATTTAATGGAAACATATAGCAAGTAAAATAAAGTATAGACATTAAATCTAAATGATTCCAATGTTCATTAAACTATGGTTGCATGTAATAACAACTAAGAAACATGTTAAAGGAATTGTCATTGCAACAAATGAATGCTCTCTGAACCGAAATGATCGCATTTTAATTATTTAAACACAATTTAAATTAAGTAACATATTAAACGATATATCCTTCTATCAAACACGAATGCTCCCTGGATCAAACGTCCTATTTTAATTATGTAATTACTTTATATTTATTTCTAACGGGTGCAGCGGAGCGCACGGGTACGACTAATAAATAAATAAAATAAAATATTTGGTTGCAAAGAAATATTACTTTAGGTATTGGTAACACATGTGCAAAGTTTTAGTTTTATTCGTTTAGCAAATTTTTAGAAAAAGGTACGTCATTTTTTAATTTTTTAAATGAAAAATTTGAAAAATAAAAACTATTATTCATAAAATTCAGGAAAAAAAGCTGAAGGTAAAGAAAACAAAAACACATCCAAATGAAATTCTCAACACAACTCAATTTCGAAACATACACACTCTTTGACTCCACATTACACTACACAAACACACCCCCATAGGAAACACAAACAAAAGGCGCCAAGACCAGCACCAACCAGTTCTGAAGATGGCCCATAACAGGCTGAAACTAGTTAGCCAGGTAGTGTAATATTTAACACGCGAAAGATGTAAGATAATACGTATTTCTAAAGAAAACCCTTTATAAAACTAACATTTCAAATTTCAAGGACTTAGGCTCAAAAATGTGAAAGTTATAGGCAATTCAGTAACATAATGTTATTTCTCATCCCTCTCTCTTTAATACGAAATATGATTTTTCGTTTCCTTGAGGTTCATCTAAAAAAAGAGATTTTATTGTTTTACTGTGTTATATACAACACAAAGCCTTTCGATTAATCGATCAATTTCTGCTGTAAGATTAATCGAAAAAAATATTTAATTGAATAATCGAGTCGATTAAAATTAATCGGTTATAGTTGATACTAATTACTATTTTGTTAATACAAACTCATACTAAAAATTTCGACAATATTTATCTCTCGGAAATTGCTTACTTAAAAGCACAATAGTACTGTTATTTTCTAACTGTAAACCAGGTAGTGTAGGAAAAATCTTTGCACAAACACTTCAGAAAGGGATGGAGATATAAGCACAGTGACCTAGTCTATCTCTATTGAAAGTTGAAACACAATACGAAAATCTTCTTAAGTTTTATGGTTTTCCAAGAAAACTTCCACCTTGTTGTCAGCTCATCTTCCTAGCATATGAAATGCATACTTTTCTGGGATTCGTCCCCGTCATTCCTTATAAAATAGCCATGTCTGCACTGTGTGCAAGTGAGAGCATAACTATCTTCTTTTTCTAAAATCTGGTAATTCGGATTACAATAGGGGCCAGTCTTTTGTTTCGACCGCTGTACTTTTGCAGGTGCTTGCAGTTACTGTACTGAGTTTGTACATGATGGTTGTGTGTTTAGTTTGATAAAGGAAAAAATTCAGTTTTCTGTGGTTTGTCAAAAGTGTAAACTCCATTATGTCCTATGAGAATTTGAGAGGTAAACTCAGTGAAACGTTTGGATTTAAATTGAACGATCGTGGAGAAGTGCTTGACAGAAAAAGTTTTTTCGTGTTTAATGATGCAGGAAACATTGTTACTAAACGTAGAGTGGCACTTAATTCGGAGCATGTGAATGCACTCTTATGTTTAAAATCATGGATGAAGCAGTATTAACTAGGTGAGTCTTCATACTTTTTTTATTTATGTTTGTCTCGAATATTCCCGGAGAAATTGACACAAATTATATGCTTCATAGTAAATATGTTAGTAAATAATTAAAATAGTTGTTTTGTGTAATATAACGGTACTTTTTCTTACCGTAGGCTTTATTATAGAATAGTTTTTATTTATAGTCCTAGGTTGATTGCAGTAATTGTAATTATTGTATATTATATATCACTGCCACCGGGTGTATACCCAATTGTAGTGTTAATAAATACATACATATACAGATATATAACATTTAATACTTATGCTTATCACCGAACACAAGTTAAATTTAACAATAATTGTGTATTATAATATATTAAAAGTTTTTCCAACTCGATCAAAACTCGATTAACCTATCGATTAAATTCAAATAGTTACTCGATTAAATATTTTTATCGATCGACAGCACTAGTCTATATATATATATTTTGAACTGGTAATGGAAATTACGGGAAAACGGCTGAACGGATTTTAATAAATAGCTCCTCATTTTGAAGCTTGGAACTCAAAGTTTTTCGGAAAAATAGTAGTTTTCAGTGAAATGTCAATTTTCCTACATAATTTTCCTATTTTCCAAAATCCATCTGTCGTCAGTTTTGAGAACTAGCTAACTGCATTCAGGAGAAGCGAAGCGAGCATCAAGTCGGCCGTGTTGCATTTCAGAATAAAACAAAACACACACTACAGTAAACAATATTACACGAAGGCCATGATCTGCAAGAATGCTGACATATTTAGAGCTCAAATTAAATTGGTTATTAAAAACTTAACTTACTAAAAATAATTTACAGGTTCGATTCTGTGGTGTATAATTTTCTGGGTACAGCTGTGTATTGGATACTAAAAACTACAAAACTTGAGGTGGTTTGATGACATTATTACTATTAGAAATGAAATATTATTGTAGTTGATGCCGTGATGTGACTATTTTTCATTAATTATACATATTAATGCTATATTGATGATATGAAACTGAAACGTTTTGGGGTTATATAAGTAGATGTAGAGAATAACTTAAATTAGATTTTGATTTCTATATTTTACTGAGTGGCGGCGATATTGTATATATAGTATATGTTACTGAAAGCTATAAAACTTACGTAAGATAATATTATTAAAAATCAAATATTTTTATAGTTATTAATCAAGTGGGGTTGTGTCTTTTTCATATATTTAATGGCGATGTGGTGTAGATATTTATATGCGTGGTTCTCTTCAGTATTGGCTTGAGAGAGAGAGTATCTTTCATTATTACGGAAGCAAATAACTTTCAGAATGTCTGGTATTCTTCATTGAAAATAAACCTGAAAAATGTTTATTTGAACGTCTAATGAACTTAGTTTGCAGTATTTGCTGCACAAGCCATTAGTATTAATTGAATCACTAAATATGAAAAGGGAATAAGTCACAGTTTTGGCAAAAATGAGTTAAGACTGTAGCCATACTAATTTAGGTATGCTCTTTCATTTTGCATGAAAAGGGAACAGGTCCCTCATCTCCTTAGTTTAGATTTCAACACTTTAGTTTTCATGTTTAGTTTGAAAAGGAGCTTAGTCCAAGACTTGTTCCCTTCTCATAAGGAATTCAAGTTTGTTGTTCCTGCCATCTGGAGGAAAAATATGTATCACTAGTAAAATGGCGTCAACCGATGAAAATAGTACTTCTTCACGTCCTGTAAAACGCAAGAAAGGTGTTGTAAACAGTGATCACTACAAGCAAAATTGAATAAAAATGGCTAAGTCAGGGGTTTATAATATGTAAACCCTGCCGCCGCCGGTGCGATTTTTTCTCCTATAATATTAAGTTGTTACCATAACAGATGTATTCTGTAGGACCAAAAAATATTAATCTTTAGGCCTACGTAGATTCTTCGAGCAACAGTACATATTACTCTACAGCTTACTGTGCATATTACTGTGGAATCCCGGCCACTAAGTCACTCAACTGAGTGCGCTCCTTGTATAAAGACAATTAATATAAAAAATGTCAGCATACATGTCCAACTTGGAGTCAGGCCACGAAGGGAAAAACACTGGAGGAGAGGGGTTCGATCCGGTGCTGCGGATTGAACTTCGGTGTAGCTCAATGGTGAGAGCGCTTGGTACGTAGAACCAAGGACCCGGGTTCGATCCCGACGCTGGAGCGAATTTTTCTTCTCTAATACTAATTGAATAATGGAGATAACGATACATTTTGTTTAATATTTGTGCAATATATTTCGTTAGATATGAAAAGGGAACAAGTCCCCACACAAAAATGTTTTGGTTTATGTAATAACCGACAGCTTTCAATGTTTCTATGTGCTACACTCTACTGTTGTTCATAAATCGGTATACAATAAAGCTTTTGATTTGAATAATGGAGATAACTTAATATTTTTTGCAATATATTTCGTTAGATATGAAAGGGGAACAAGTCCACAACCAAAAATTGTTTCTATAGGGCAGGATAAATTGAGAAATTTACATTTTTTTACGTAAATATCTTGTGTAGTCATGATTGGTTCATAGAAATATTTTCGATGCAATTTGTTTATATTTCGTTGTGTGCGGAAGTTATTTGTGTTTTTCTTAAAAGTAACTGAAGGTGACTTATTCCCTTTTCGAATTTAGTGATTCAATTGAACTCTCGGACTATGTTGGTTCTATGCATCATGTGACGTCATCCGGAGTCCACGTGCTCGTACCAGTACTCTGAAACAGATGAAGGGGAGTTTCGTTCTCCGATCCCACAAAGTCATTAAGACTCTCGTCTGGGGAAAGTGGTATTCCGCATATGACTATGGGGGCCAATGCTGCGGAAACGTTTACACTTAAAGACGTACAAATTATCTACAGTGCAACACCTTACGGATGCAGATAAGGTAGTTCTAGGAAACTCTGCACGGAAATGTGACATCGGACAGAAGGCAATCAGGCATTTATGAACTCCACTATTTCCAGCGATGAGAGCACGTCTCGTGCTAATGGTAAGGTCAGCGAAAATCCACCTGCCTTTGTGCAGTACATTCCTGACAGTGCAACGCCGAATGTTTAACCCAGGACGGAGCAGGTTTGCCTGCAAATCTGGAGCTGCGTTTGGGAGTGCTGAGTTACATTCCCGATTTGGCCGATTACCTTGGCCGATTACCTTGGCCATAATCCAGACAAGAATGGCATTGTTGTATTGTATTGTATTGTATTGTATTGTACTGTATTGTATTGTATTGTATTTCTTAACATTCCATGGTATTCATACATTGCTTCACAGCTAGATGGTGGGGGGGGGGGGGGAGTACTTGCTGTGATAGGTCGTAGGTTTTCAGCAAGTACTCCCCCCATCGAGACTACTATATATATAATAGCTGGCAGACTATTTCCTTATCCAACAACTGCTCTGAAGATGGCCACAACACAGCGGTCGAAACGTCAGCCAATAACGCCAAGACAAAGCGGTAGAAGTCCTGAAGCTTATCCACACACCAGCCGCGGAAGCCTACGCAAACAACTAAGGAAGAGACTAGTGAAGTGCTTTGTATGGAGTGTGGCATTTTATGGCATGTATTGCGGGTCCCTATCAGCAAGGTATGGCGCGTCCTCAGGTTGCGGATAGAGGAGACAACCTCCAGATATGGAGGGTAGCTGCGAATATATTGAATAAGCAGTCGTGGACAGCCGATAAGGGGTGGGCCTCCAGCTTGGGGGTTGGGCGAAAGGCTAACAACCCATCACCGTAAAAAGCAGCTTATTACGAATCCATACAATAAGCCTCGGAATATGACTGATTCTCTGGCTAGCACGTATGGGCGAATCCAGAAATGCATATAGAGTGTTAGTTGGGAGACAGGAGGGCAAAAGACCTTTGGGGAGGCCGAGACGCAGGTGGGAGGATAACATTAAAATCGATTTGAGGGAGGTGGGGTATGATGATAGAGACTGGATTAATCTCGTTTGTGAAAAGTGTAAATTCCATTTTGTCATATGAGAACTTGAGAGGTAAACTCCGTGAAACGTTTGGATTTAAATTGAACGATAGTGGAGAAGTGCTTGGCAGAAAAAAATTGTTTCATGTATAGTGATGCAGGAAACATGGTTACTAAACGTAGAGCATGTGAGTTAGTAAGTAATTAAAATAGTTTTGTAATATAACGATACAATATATACAGATATACAACATTTAATACTTATGCTTATCACCGAACAAAAGTTAAATTTAACAATAATTGTGTATTATATATTAAAACATTTTTGTGCGAGATCGTGCGTATTTGCTTGTTTTCCGCACAGAACCAATATGCGGTAAGTGTGAAATACCACATTCAGTATTCCCAACCTAACACACATAACAATTTCCCTCTTCTTACCGCTTAAGCGCGACATTCATTTTACTGCTTTAGGCTTTTAACATATTATTTTTAGAGACGTTTAACATAGTAATAATCATAAATTGGAAACTTACCACTGCAATTTCACCTAAATTGCAATGTTAATTATTGTTTTTAAATATTTGCAAAAATTAAGTAAAATCTACTACTCCACGAAACTTATTGCATTCCTGATAGAAGTAACATTAAGGAAACCGTGAAAAAATCAACAAGATTCCAGATGCCGATGTTATTACTGCAATATGTTATATAAATAATATTGTTAAAATATTAAAATGAAAAATAAATCATTACATAACCTTACCGTTTGTTTTAAGTTCGCATTTATAGACTGGGGGAAAAGAAGACAGACGTATATCACGGCCTGCTGGAGTATAGTAAACACAGAAAACATTTTATAGCAACAATGTTGAAGAAAAATATTTTAGTTTTCCGAAGTTGCCGTCATTAAACAGAAACCAACATGGAGATTTCATTGCAACTAATTAGAAATTCCTCTTTCAGGTATGTAATAAACGATCTTCGCACAAAATAATATACGATACACGAGCGGTATGTTTGTTTTCATGTTCTCGGAAATTAAAAAAGCTCAACTACGTTTCGCTTTTTCAATCTTTTCCTCGAACATGAAAACGTCAACATACCGCTCTTGTAACGTATATTACTATTTCGACTCGATTAAAACCCAATCGATTAAATTCAAATAGTTAATCGATTAAACATTTTGATCGATCAACAGGACTAATAATTGTATAACATTTTAACGTATTGATCATCGGGTGCTACGGCTCTCGATGGCAGAGATATTGCAGAAACATTCCCGTGATTAAGAGCAGCCTTCTAAACTTTACGTTCCGCTCCCTCGACCACAAACTGCATTAAAATTTTCATTGGAAACTTCACAGTCTATTGGGATATCAACGTGCAGATGGGAGGGAAATATTAGAATGCAAATGAAGAGCCGGCTTATGTACGAGATTGTGCCGCTCTGAAACAGTCTCTAATGATGAGGTTTGAGTGACTACATCGTGGGGGCTTTGCTTCACAAAACAAGTCGAAATTGCTTCATCAATTTGCTTGCAATAAAATTATGAGTAATATCACAGGGATTTAATTCATAAATTACAATAAATACATCAAAATATTAACTACACTATCTTACTCGAAAGATACATTTTGAATCTGCCACAATTTCTTTACAAATTTAAGTTTATTAAACATAAAAAGACGTATGTATTCGTAAAAGAATAAGTTTTAACGCGAAACATTTAAGCGGAACTGTATATGGATAAAACTGTCCTATTTATTGTAATACGATGAAATAACGTTGTCATAGAAACAGACACATGTAAGTGGTTTTCTTCGCGGTCCTCATTGCTCTGGTCTCTTTTCAATGTGCCTCTTGATGTTAATAAAGCGTTAAAAAGCGTTTCAAATATAAACTAAAATTGCACTTTTTCAATTCAGATTCCTTTCAATCATAAGCCCTTTTCTCTGCGATAGTTTTGGAAATATATATATATATATATATATATATATATATATATTTCTTTTTTTGTTCTCTTTATCACCAGATGAATTTATTGTCAGACCCTTTTTCTTGTACATTTTATTTAATTTGCGAATATTTTACCTCTTTTTTATTATAATTTTATTACATTCCATTTTGTTGTATTTTTTCCTTACGTTTTCCCTATTAACCATTTGTACTGAGTTGCTTTTATTATATTCCAATCTTTATATCTGTATTTTACTTTCTTTTTTCTATTATGGTATTATTTTCATGTAGTTAAGTGTCGATTTATTATGCTATTATTTTTTTGTAATATGTTAATATTCTGTTCTTTAACGTTTTGTTAAATTTTCACTGCTTGTATACTTTGTGACCTGGTAAAGTGTAAAAGAAGACCCTATAGCCTGGCCTTAACTCTGCTAGTATAAAGAAATAAATTATTATTATTTTATTATTATTATTATTATTATTATTATTATTATTATTATTATTATTATCGATCCGGCCACCTATGGACCACGTTATTTCAACTGATTTGGTTTTGCCCTTTTTCAGTTATTTATTTATTTACTTACTTTCTTACTTATATATTGATTGATTGAGTGATTTATTTATTTATTTATTTATATTCATATTCTTTATTTATCTGAAGGTACAATAGTACAAGAGGCCTCGTCAATGTAATAATATAAAATAGAATGTGTCAATATTTAAAATATTAAAAACTAAAAAATAATAAAATTCAACTAAAATACTACATCATTTTCAAAAAATTCATTCATATTATACAAAGGATTATTTTGTAGCCATGTCTTAATCTGAAATTTAAATTGTCTTTCATTATATGCCTTTATATTTGTAGGTATCTTATTATATACTTTTATTGCAGTAATTACATAGCTAGATTGTGTTTTTGCAACCTCATAAATGGTACGTTTAATTGATCAATATTTCTGGTTTCATAGCGATGCAGATCTTCTTTACTTGTATAATTAGTAATAATCTTGTTTACATACATTAAAAGTTCAAAAATATATAGATTGTAGACTGTCAGAATCTTTTCATTTTATTTATTTATTTATTTATTCATTCATTCATTTATTTATTTCTTTATTTATGTATTTATTTATTTATTCACTCACTCACTCACTTACGGTATTTATTTATTTATTTATTTTTTTTTATTTATTTATTTATTTATTTATGTATTTATTTATTCATTCATTCATTCATTCATTCATTCATTTATTTCTTTATGTATTTATGTATTTATTTATTTATTTATTCATTCATTCATTTATTTATTTCTTTATTTATGTATTTATTTATTTATTCACTCACTCACTTACGGTATTTATTTATTTATTTATTTATTTATTTATTTATTTATTTATTTATTTATTTATTTATTTATTTATTTATTTATTTATTTATTTATTTATTTATTTATTTATTTATTTACTTATTTATGTATTTATTTATTTATTCACTCACTCACTCACTTACGGTATTTATTTATTTATTTATTTACTTATTTATTTATTTATTTACTCACTCACTTACGGTATTTATTTATTTGTTTATTTATTTATTTATTTATTTATTTATTTATTTATTTATTTATTTATTTATTTATTTATTCATTTATGTAATTATTTACTTATTTACTCACTCAGTCGCTCACTTACGGTATTTATGTATTTATTTATTTATTTATTTATTTATTTATTTATTTATTTATTTATTTATTTATTTATTACTGGATTGATTGCTTGATTGATTTTCAAGTCGTTTTCCATAATTTTCCTAAGACGCTAAGTCAAATGTTGCGATCAGCCCTAAAAGAAGTGGCTTCACATAAATTTAGGCATTTTCCAAATTAAAATCGCCAGAAAATTGCAGTCTTGTTCGATTAAGCTCGAGGTCTGTCTCACTTCCAATATCAAAACCAAAATAATTGATATTCCGTACTTCGTTCACTGACAGATTATTTCAGACGCTTCAATAATTTTCAAAATCTTGAAAACCTAAGATAAAAGCAGAGACTGCCTCCATTCGCATCAACATTTCCAGAAAATGCGAATTTCTGGATTTGTCATACTGAAATACCAGGAGAGAGCGGAGACTCGATAAATCCTACTTTCGCCGCGCCCCCAGACTCCTTTTTTACTTACTTCCGGGGAGCAGACTAGAAGTATGTAGCGTGAAAGAAGATTTTTAAAGAAGGAAACTTCGGAAGCCTTAAGAAGAAAATGTAAGATAAACGTTAGAATGCTGCTGGCAAGCTCCTCGGAGACCTCGAGGGACCGGAAATGCTTGGAAGGTCTCCTCAGAACTAAAATCTCGTAGAGCTGCGTGCGCAATTGTCAGAACATATGTAACCATGACGACTCAAACTATGTTCCTTTAGTACGCGGAAAATACTCAGATGCGGATTGGTAACTTGTGACAAGAAAATATATATACAAACATGCCATATGAAAACACCACTAAAAGCCGCTTGAATCATTGATAAAGCCCTGCTTAAAAAACACAGAGAATGTTTTTACAAAAGTTTTCCATATTTCTGCAGTATTTATCGCAATAGCTGAATAATTTTAAACAACTTTCCATTCACAAAATTCTCTACTGCAGTATATTAACCTAACAATAAATGCTTCACAATCTCCGATTTTCATTTCTCTATTTTGGATGGTTGCTAATGACTACGGGATGGATGTTGATGACCTGAAAATCTACTGAAAATGAGGATACATCTTGATTACACAACTTTTAACACTGTATCACTTCGGAATATGTATGGTAAGACTTTCCTGTGATAAATTTCAAAGTACCTCGTTTACATGTTTCGACCCTATTTATGGGTCATCTTCAGAACTGATCGTTGTTGGTCTTGGGGCCACTTGTTGTTTCCTGTGAGGGTGTGTTCCTGAGGTATAGTGTAGAGTCAAAGAGTGTGTGTGTTTTGAAGTTGAGTTGTGTGTTGAGAATTTCGTTGGGTGTGTTTTTGTGTGTCTGTATATTTCATATTGTTCTATTGTTTGGTTGGATGTGTAGTATTTCCATGTCTGTGTTGATGTCTCTGTGGGTGTGGTTAGCATTTGTGATGTGTTCTGCATATGTGGAGGTGTTTTGTAATTGTGTTATGGCTGTGATGTGTTCTTTGTAACGTGTTTGAAATGATCTGCCTGTCTGTCCTATGTCGAAGTTGTTGCAGGTGTTACATTTGAGTTTGTATAAGCCTGTGTGGTTGTATTTGTTTGTTTGTGTTGTTTGTGTGTTGAGATGTTTTTGTAGAGAGTTATTTGTTCTGTATGCGATGTTGTAATTTAATTTCTTGAATGAGGTTGCAATTTTGTGTGTGTTTTTTTTTTTCGTATGTTAGTGTGATGTATTTTTTGTCTTCTTGTGTTTATGTTGTCTTCTTATGTTTTTTGTGATTATGTTTTGCGTATTATATTGTCTATTATGTTGCAAATGTTAACCACACCCACAAAGACATCAACACAGACATGGAAATACTACACATCCAACCAAAAAGCCAGAAACTAAACACACTAGAACAATATGAAATATACAGACACACGAAAACACACCCCAACGAAATTCTCAACACACACTCTTTGACTCTACACTATACCACAGGAACATACCCTCACAGGAAACAGAACAACTGGCGCTAAGTACAACAACGATTAGTTCTGAAGATGACCCATAAATAGGTCGAAATATGTAAACGAGGTACGTTGAAATTTAACACAGGAAAGTCTTACCATACATATTCCGAAGTGATAATGATCGTTAAAATGCCCTTAAATTAATGGAAAAATGACACAAAATTAATATAAAGTGACATTTAAATATTATTCACTGTACTCGCACCAAAACTTCTTAAAAATTAGTCACCTTGTTTCAATGACTGCCCTGAAAATCTCAGAGAGAGGAGGCAACTTCCTGGAATTTGGCTAAGATAAAAGAAAAGAACATGCAACAAAATGAAGGTTTTAAGGGAAAACTATAGATTTTAATGAGGGTTTACAATGTCTTTCAATCAGGAGTGGTCCATGTCAATGCCTTCATTCTCCGTCTCCTCTTCCTTTCTCGCTTCACTTTTGTTATCAAATCTTCCAGATGAGGGAGTGTGAATGACACAACAAATTGTGGGCGCAGCTTACATTTTTGCAGTATTTGTATTAAAATACTGTCTTCTACAGTAGACATCCCTTCCGAACCATGTTGAGGACACAACGTCCTGTCCAGGACACGGTGAAAGTTTCCCCCCTTTCAAACGTAAATTCTAAAGACATCCTCTTACCGACAAAAGAACATAGCGGTCAAAGTCTTCACTTAAACTAAGCTACTGTCAAGCATTCTATATTACTTCCGTTGTGTGAAATGAAGCCTTCAGTGGAATGAGGGATGGTCATTAGAGTCTGTTCCAAACTATAATACTCAAACCCCACTGTTATTAACTTATTCAATAGGTAATTACTACTGATCTATTTGGTTAGAAAATGATTTAACAGACCTATCGGTAAAGAAGAAAGTAAAGTGCATTCCAAATGATCTAAAAGTTCTTCAAAGTATTAAAAATTACCAAAAAATGACGAAAAAAATATAAAAATGATCTATTAATTCAAAAAAGTAAAAAAAATTGAATATAAGAAATTACTTTTTTACGTTGATATTAACACAGAAAGGATTTCTATATTAAAAGGCATCGTCCTAATGTGAAAAATAAGAAGATGATTTTTCAACAGTAATCTCACTAGAGGTTTTGATTTATCTATAGAAAATCAAAACTAGAGTGGGATTTAATTGACTATTACACGATTAGAAGAAAGTATATAAAGATTAGAAGTAATGAAGTACTCCAATACAATAAAATATTAATTGACTTACGAAAATACAACTGTCTTCAAATGTATTATTGTACCATCTCAATATTACAAATATTACGCTAGATGCATGCAAGATGGCAGTAGTGAGTTATGATTACTAGCAATGCCTTCTGGTCGAGAAGTTATCGACCTATATCACGATGGCAGTGTTACTAGTCAAGAAGACTTTGTTGATTCAGTTTCATTTCTATTAAAGCGGTTGCATTCCACTTCAATTATCCGAATCCCAGCAATCAACGTCACTTGACAGATGATTTTCAATAAATCTTAATATTAAACAATCTCTGATACGTGACTATCCATAATATCATATAGCAGAAGCTATAACATAACCTAACTAATATACACAAGTGTTAGAAAAGTTTTAATTAACGACGATGACATAAAAAATAAACATGAATAATTTTAAAAGGAATACCGGTAATTATTGAATGTACAATTTTCAAATTTGAATGTGGTTAGTGGTTCAATTGATGTTATATTGGACGTGTGCGTAATAGAAGTGGAACTCGTTGATGTAGGCCTACATGGTGTATTCAACTTATTCAGGATTTCCGAATGGTGCTCTTCATTTATTTGTAAATAGGATTTCAGAAGATGCATAGGTATGATCAGTGATTTTTATTAATTCTTGTTCTTGAATGCCAATGCGAGTCATATTTTAAATTGCTGTGCATCGACTGGAGTGGTTTGTAATTTTCTATTTTTTTTTTTTGACGTTCAGACCAGCGCAGTGTGAAATGTTGGCAAACAAAGAAACAAATGCTAGGGACGCGATAAAATTAAACAAATGCTAGGGACGCGATAAAATTAAACAAATGCTAGGGACGCGATAAAATTAAACAAATGCTAGGGACGCGATAAAATTGTTTGCAATAAGCAGCCATGATTGGTTGAAAGACGTCCTTTCGTACCGTTTTATTGGTCGAAAGTAGTGTGACGTAGTAAAAGTGTAATAGTCATCAACATCCGCCTCCTACTAATGACATAAAACGAAGTATAGAGAAATAAAATTATTCAACACTCAAAATGGAGAGTTACTAAATCAGTGATTTGCCGTTTTTCTGGTGAATTTATTTATCTCAGTCTAATGCAGTGGCAAAGCAAAGGCGTAAATACTGGGCAGGATGAAAAAAATCTGCTTACTACGTATCTTCTTATAGACCAAAAGTTTATCGGCTTTTTTATCATTTTGTTTTTGTTACACAGACCCCACACGATGGTGATGACCACTCATTTTCATCCCCAAACATAATACATTGTACGGCCAATGACTCTAGTCAAGTGCCACTGCATTGAATTTAAAAAAAACATAGGCTAATACAGGTAAAACAATACAATTTATTTGTCTCAGAGCACCCTGTTAGTCAAGAATATTTCTTATACCATGAAAACTGAATATTTATATTTTGTCTTCCTCCACCTTCTGTTTTAATATGTAAATGTGGTGTCGATCTCCTATCTTCGTAAGCACATTTTCCTTCATACGTTCAACTAAAACGATTTCTCTTTTAATTCTAAAAACAATTACCTCAATGTTCATTTTACACAAAATATATAACACACATATACACGCATGCACTTTTCATTAAACAAAATTCAACAACGCAGCGCTTTCAGAGGACACCAATATAGCGCGGCGTAATATTGTGACGGAAGACTAGCCTCCTTTCGTACGGAGATGTAGCGAATCGATGCTCCCTTCCCGGTCTCCCCTCAAGCTTGCGAGTTAAGGTCGTAGTCATACCTTTAGAGGCTTCTGCCATAAGCCTCGCACTGAACTCTCTATACTGGAATGACTGCCAACAGTGAACTAAATATATGGAAGGTTCGGAGTGCAACAAAGTGTTAGGATACATCGTCATTACGAACTTATAGGCCTACTGTTACTAGGAATAATAACTCAAATTTTTTGGGTCAGATAAGCCTCAAAAGCCACACAAGACCACGATGACAACAGTACTGGATTCCTCAGTAGTAGCTAAAATAATACCTGTGTACCAAAAGCTTGCCAGTAATGAACTTCTTGAAAGGTGCAAGCAAGGCAAGACACAAAACACCAATGAATGTCTACATAGTGTCATATGGAACTATTGCCCTAAGACTGTTTTTGTGGCAAAAAAGAAAGTGGACATTGCTGTTATTTCAGCTGTTAGTGTTTTTAACATGGGTTGTGAGGTTAGTGAAAAACTAAAAGAATCTGCAACTGGCTTGGACATGAGTGAGAGTGGAGTGAAAGTAAGTGTGCAACGCGACAAGTGAAGAATTAATCAGAGTGAAGTAACACACAATACTGGACACCGTTCAATCAGGAAAAGGTTGAAGTTCTCTAAAATGGCTTCTCAACACCAGAAAAAGAGAGCAGAGGGAACCACATATGGAGCTGGGCAATTCTAAGGTAACATATCATGTTAGAAGCATGTTTTATTTCAATGTTATTTTTCTCCCATTTAAAATTTTTAATATACTGACAACTTCAAATGCCTATTACAAAAGAAGTTGTGACTCAATAGAGTTGAAATTTGCCACACATATAAACGAAAGTGTAATAAAAATAGTGACATATGCTTTTTTCCAATCTGCATGCAGGAGCTGTGCTATCATTAAAAGAAAATAATAATTATAATAAAATTCATTATTTTTCTTAAATATGAAAAATAATATTTTTTTTAGAAGAAAGAAACATGATAAAACAAAAAGCATATGTCACTTTGTTAGTGCAACTCTTAGGAGTATACAAAAATAATTTTATTGATTTTCTCCAAAAACTTTTTTTAAATAGCAATTTTTATACGTTAATGAATAAATTAATGTAATAATTAATATCTCAAAACCTAATCGAGATAATCTAATGAAACTTGGTACAGGTGTTTCACTTACAAAATGAATTATGAAGTAAAAATTTCAAATCATTTGGTTAAAAACTATGGAAAATACAAATTTCAGTGCTCCGTCGCCTTAAGAGCGTCGCCACTGCTCTAAGTTCGGCCAGGTATCCGCGGTATTTAGTTCGAGCCCACGTACCTTGCATTCATGGAACAACCTCGGCCAGATTCAACGGCAACGAGGATCGAACCCGGGATCTCCCGAATGCCGGTTGAGTGCGTTACCACTGAGCCATCTCGCTCGAGAAAGTAGTAGTAGTAGTAGTAGTAATAATAATAATAATAATAATAATAATAATAATAATAATCATATAATTTAATGTTCTAAAACATGTAAATTGTTAGATAAATGTGTTAATGTCTGCGACTAGGAGAATATATATATATATATATCTTGTGTTCAAAATATTTCTCAAAGGTGGTGACAGAAAAATGAAGAAACGCTCTGAAACGCAAATATAAAGCCGCTCTCATTCAGGCAGCCGGAAATACGTAACTTTGGCGTCTCTCGTCTAATCTTTTGAAAACAAACCCGGTCTAGTTCCGTTTGGGAGCCAATTAATCACGACGGAGGCCAGCACTGCTAGCAGAATTGGACCGCACAGGCAAAGAACATCTAAAAAAAACCACATTACTCCAAACAACTCTCACAAAAAAGTTTCATATCTGGGAATATTTTAATCGACCCGAACTCATGGTCTGTGTACTTACTTAACCACTCTGAATGCGTCAAATTAAAGTGTTGAAGTCGTCTGCCACACATTTTCTGAATAGAATTCTCTTTTCTTAACCCTTAAATTAACAAAGTATCCTATAGGATACAACAGGTTAATAGGCAATCTATATATATAATTTGAACTGGTAATGGAAATTACGGGAAAACGGCTGAACGGATTTTAATGAGCGACCCCTCATTTTCATGCCTAGCATCCAAAGTTTTTCGGAAAAGTAGTAGTTTTCAGTGAAATGTCAATTTTCCTACATAATTTTCCTATTTTTCAAAATCCATCTGTTGTCAGTTTTGAGAAATAATTTTATTCAATCACGGCAGACTTGATTGAATTTCAGAACAAAACACACACTACAATAAACAATAGGCTATTACATGAAGGTCATGACCTGCAGGATTGCCGACATATTTAGGGCTCAATTCAATTTGTTATTAAAAACTGATTCTGCAGTGTATAATTTTCTGAGTACAGCTGTGTATTGGATATTCAAATGTACGAAACTTGAGGTGGTTTGATGACATTATTACCATTAGAAATTAAATATTATTATAGTTAATATCATGATGCATCTATTTTTCATTAATTGTACATAATATTGATGCTATATTGATGACATGAAAGTGAAACGTTTTGAGGTTATGTAAGTAAATGTAGAGAATATCTTAATTTAGATCTTCATTTCTATAATTTACTGAGTGGCTGCTATATATAACTACAAAACTTAAGTAAGATAATAATATTGTTATTAAAAATCAAATATTTTTAAACTTATTAACCCAGTGGGGTTGGGTATTTTTCATATACTTAATAGCGGTGTAGTGTAGATATTGATATGTATCATTGTCTTCAGTATTGGCTCGAGAGAGCGCAAAAATACAGTTCCTAAGGAAAGATAAAAAGGTATTACTTACTGATAAAATAAGAGGCCTAGAAGATTTTGTAGTCTCCAGATCATTTCAGCAAGATCTCTTAGTAGGATAAAATGATTTTACGCTCTACATTTCAAGTTCTACATGCAGCAGCTGTACGAAAATGCTATTGTTCGAAAGCTTAGCAAACTTGACTTTTTTTAACTTTTGCCTACAATCCACAATGACCTGAAATAGCTACTACTATCGTCCTGACATTGATACTTGCGTTTTCGCGTTGAAACTCAAAAACTGAAGTTGGATAGGTTCAAGAAAAAGTATCTGGCCTAAAAAAATCCATTCAGAGGGAGTATGCTTCACTATTATGGAAGCAAATAACTATCAAAATGTCTGGTATTATTCATTGAAAATAACCTGAACAATTTTTATTTGAACTTTTTATGGACTTAGTTTGTAGCAATTGCTGCACAAGCCACTAGTATGCTATAATTTCAATAGAACAATAAAAAAAAGATAGAAAAATTAAAATTTCACAGTATTATATTGTACAACACAAAAAATATGGAGATTGCGTTAGTTGTTTTCTTTACAGTCCGACAAGGTTTAATAAACTAGTGTGAGAAATGAAGTTTTGCCAATTTAGGGATTAATTACAGTACCAGATATACATCACTCAATGATACCATTAAAAGATCTCTGACTTCTTGTGGCATCCCGTCTCTTTTGGAACCACCAGGTATTAGTCGCGCAGATGGTAAACGACCCGATGGCCTTCTTAATTCCATGGTCTAGAGGAAAATCTTTAATTTGGGACTCCACTTGCGTTGACACTCTAGCTCCATCTCACTTGCCGAATACCTCCAGACACGCAGCATCTGCTGCTGAATTAGCCGTGAAGAAGAAAGTCAATAAATATGCTCATCTTTTAGATAATTATTATATCTTTGTCCTATTTGCTGTGGAGACCTTCGGTCCTTGGAGTCATGACGCTAAAGTTTTGGTAACTCAAATCGGCCAAATTTTGATCTCCATTACTGGTGATCGCCGTTGCACTACTTATTTGCGTCAACGCTGAAGTATTGCTATTCAACGCGGAAATGCAATGAGCGTTTTGGGTACTCTTCCAGAGACCAGCCCATTGGACGAACTTTTTCTCCTGTAAAATTTTTTATCTCTATGTAAATGTTTATATTTAGTGTTTATATATGTGTAATTGTAACGGTGAAAATATTGTTAATCCAATAATTTTTATTTATTTTTTTTTTCATAAGTGTATATTATTTTGGGAGTGTTTTTGTAAGTAATTTTATGAGGTTGTTATTGATATGCTGAAAAATTATTTGTAATGATATTTCAATCGACAAATAGGAATAATATTACAGTACCACAGTTCTTGTAACTGGTACGAACACATCCAACGTATTGAATATTATAGACTTCCTAAAATCCTTCTCAATTACAAACTTACTGGTAGAAGAAGCGTTGGAAGACCTAGAACCCGCTGGATAGATGACATCATCCTTTGAAGTCGGAACAGGCCTTAAGGCCTATACCCTGAAGTTGAAGAAGAAGAAGAAGAAGAAGTTCTTGTGCAATACTTACTTACTTACTTACTGGCTTTTAAGGAACCCGGAAGTTCATTGCCGCCCTTATATAAGCCCGCCATTGGTCCCTATCCTGAGCAAGATTAATCCATTCTCTATCATCATATCCCACCTCCCTCAAATCCATTTTAATATTATCTTCCCATCTACGTCTCGGCCTCCCTAAAGGTCTTTCTCCCTACGGCCTCCCAACTAACACTCTATATGCATTTCTTGCATTTCTGGATTCGCCCATACGTGCTACATGGCCTGCCCATCTCAAACGTCTGGATTTAATGTTCCTAATTATGTCAGGTGAAGAATACAATGCGTGAAGTTCTGTGTTGTGTAACTTTCTCCATTCTCCTGTAACTTCATCCCTCTTAGCCCCTAATATTTTCCTAAGCACCTTATTCTCAAACACCCTTAACCTATGTTCCTGTCTCAAAGCGAGAGTCCAAGTTTCACAACCATAAAGAACAACCGGTAATAGAACTGTTTTATAAATTCTAACTTTCAGATTTTTTGACAGAAGACTGGATGATAAAAGCTTCTCAACCGAATAATAACAGGCATTTCCCATATTTATTCTGTGTTTAATTTCCTCCCGAGTATCATTTATATTTGTCCCTGTTGCTCCAAGATATTTGACCTTCTCCACCTCTTCAAAGGATAAATTTCCAATTTTTATATTTCCATTTCGTACAATATTCTCGTCACGAGACATAATCATATACTTTAAATCCAAAGCCATCGTTATAGAAAAAGGAAATCTAAAAACATCCAACATTACAACAATCAGTAGTTTGAATATAGTGTCAACAAATATCAATGACACCATTAAATATTTAGGGGACACATAAAAAGATAAAATCATTTTAGATGAGAAAGGCATTGAGAATAAATTGCATACTACTGTAGTATATCCAAACTAGTACATTCAACACTTCTCAAAACTGATCAAAAGATATATACACTGTGTCCGGGACAAAATTTACCAATAAGAAAGTTTAATAACTCGCGTAGTGATGGAGATAGGAAAATGAAATTTGCGGCAAATGAAAGAGGGACATTTTAAGTTTTATGTGTGATGTTGGCAACATTTGGTCATTGTTGTTGACATAGCTGTAATTAAAATGGCGTTGACAGTGCAACAAAAAGTTCAATGCTGCTATTGGCTTGCCGAATTCAAGTATCCGAAGATAGTGGAGAGAAGATTTAGACAACAGTGGCCTGAAAAGCAACCACCAGATAGGCACACAATAACAACTTGGCATAGAAAGCTTCTTGACACCGGGATCGTCAACAGGCTTAATTGTCGCATCTGGGGATCAGAAAATCCGCATGTAGTGAGGGAATTGGAAAGAGACAGCCCTAAGATTAATGTCTGGTGCGGACTTATACATGAAACTGTGATTGGACCGTTCTTTTTTGTGGAAAACACTATCAATGGAAATGTGTATCTTGATATGCTGCAAAATTACGCCATTCCTCAAATTCCACAGGGATATGTTTTCCAACAAGACGGAGCTCCGCCTCATTATGCATTACATGTTACAGATCACTTGAATGAATGCTTTCCTCAGCGATGGATTCGTCGAGGTGGACCTACAGCATGGCCTCCCAGATCCCCAGACCTAACCCCACTGGACTTCTTTTTTTGGGGGATACATAAAAGACATTGTGTACAAGACTGTAGTGGTAGATTTGGAGGATCTGCGTCGGAGAATTGTCGCTGCTTGTGCAACTGTTACTCCAGAGATGTTACGAAACACATGGCAAGGACTTGAATATCGCCTGGACATCTGTCGTGCTACAAGAGGTGCACACATAGAAGTTTATTAGTGGTCATTCGAAACTTTGGAAGTCCCTTTGTCAATTCCCGCAAACAGCATTTTCATCCATCAATTATTTGGTGAGTTATTAAACTTTCTTATTGGTAAATTTTGTCCCGGACACCCTGTATAATAAACCAATATATATGGCCAAGTCTGATTTATCCTCTACAATGTGCTTCATTATCCATTATTGTTAATTGTTATTAACCAAAACTACTTAAAATAAATTGCAGAAAGAATACAGTACAGAGTAAAAAATTCCTTGATCCTGGAGCTCTGAAATTAACAGTGCGGGCTCTCAAAATATTTTTTCAACAATAGCTCCTTGAAAAACATATATTGACAGCTGATCTGTCTATGATTAATGGCCGGTTTTTCCAAGTATTGTTAGAAAATTTAACGACTGTTAAACTCTAAACAGTTTCTTAATTAATAAAATTGTATGTTTTCAACACCAGTTTGGTTTAACAGATTGTTAACAGTTTGTTTATTTTAAATGTAGGATTTCGGGCAGTTAACTCGTTTAACAGTTAGTTAAATATGGCCGATGTCTCCACAGCTGTTCGAACAGAAGTTGCGAAATTAATATTTTGTGTCTCTCTGTAGGGAATGTTTAGCATATGACTGGTAATATAACATTTAAAAAATACTTTGGACTGTTTAAATACATCAGTGTTATTTTATTTCTTTCGTACTTCGTATCCATAATAGCCATGAGGAAATATAACCTTACTTTGTGATTATTATTCAGCACGTCACCTACAACTTTCATTTGTCAACTGTTTGTTTATGGAGCGTGGCCTACTATAACAGGTTGTCATTTTATGCAAGTTTCATTACTCACTCTATAATATAGAATTTAAAGATTAATTTTATCCAACCAAAAATTGTCTTACATGTGTAGAATCATTACTAGCTGCTGTTGAGTAGTTAAAATAGTGCTAACAGACGTTATAGTTAAGTGTTGGTTATCTTAAACAAAATTATGTTGAACAAATGGAAAATACATTAATAAAGCGTTAAAAGTAAACAGACTGTTAATTTAACATTCGTTAAGCAAAATTAAACATTACTTGGACAAACTGGCCATTGGTGCTGCAAACTTTTAGGAAACAAAAAGTACTCATCACCTAGCCAAGACCAATTAGATTCAATAACAAAAAAAATTGTAAAATATTTCCCTTTTGAAAATAGAACATTAAAATATTTAAACTTAGAGCCATTTCTATGTCTTACAATAATTATAAACAAATATTTCTGAAAAATGCTTTTTAATTGGAATTACCAGTTTGCCTGGAATCCCTATGCAATGTGTTTTCCTTCATAGAAGCTACTAAGATTGGTGCAGAAACGTTTGAGACTAAATCTGAAAGCACATTTGACAATCGCAAATAATAAATACCGAAGGACTGGTAATATTTTTAATAAAACACTAGAGAGAAAATTCATTCATTCATTCATAGTGTTCTGCCCAAGGGCAGATCTTTCACTGCAAACCCAGCATTCTTCAATCTTTCCTATTTACTGTCTTCCTCTTTGTCTCCTCATATAATCCATATATCTTAATGTTGTCTATCATCTGTTATAATCTTCTGCCCCGAACTCTTTTCCCGTTCACCATTCCTTCCAGTGAATCCTTGAGAAGGCACTTTCTTCTCAACCAGTGACCCAGCCAATTTCTTAGGGAGAAGATAAACTTTTTAAAACTTATTACATAAAATTAATTTGTGATCAATTAATATAGCGCGGCCACGTAAAGAGAATGGATAACCCAAGTTAAGCCTACAAGTATACCATCAAAATGCATGCCAATTGATCACGACTATCTCTTTTCTACCCAGGGGAATACTTCAGTCACCGATTCACCTCAAAAAGCATAGCTTTGGCCCTGTAATATGTTGTTTTAAACTGTTCGTATAGTATTTTAAACTAAATTAGGTATTTCAAAAATAAGTTCAATAAGTAAACTCATATAATTTTTGTACAACGGCCATCCATACCTCTCACAAATATACGAATAACTTTCATGGTTCTACGTCATAGCTCAAGCATACGCAGGCCTTTCAATACCTGGTGGTAGATCAAATTATATTAAGTCTCTAAACCGTAACATTATATTCTTCAAGTTGTAATTATATTAACGACTTTTTCGCAAAATTCGTTGCGAACAAGTTGTTCATGTGCGTTCAGCTAGATATCAGAATTTACATCGTGCAAGAAGGGCTCAGCTAATGTTCTCAGCCGAAGGTTTCTCACCAATAGAAATCTTGGTTTGAGTCCGGGAAGATAAAACATAAGATTAAACATGTAATTGTGAGACAGATTTCCGCCAAATACTCGCATTTCTCTTATTTTCATTTTATCATTGTCTTATTATCTGATTGTCATCTATAGTCTGTATAGTTCAATTGATGAATTGTATATGCTGTAAATTGTAGTCTGTATAACTCAACTGATGAATTGTCTATGATTATAAATTGAATTAATCTACTTGATATTAATTGCATAAATTTGTATAGCTTAATGAAAATATGTTACTTTGTATTGTATATATTTGTATAGTTTTGGCCGATGAATTGTATATGCTTTAAATTGAATAGTAATCTGTATAGCTCTATTGATAAATTGTTTGTGTTTGTAATTTGAAGTAGTTTGCATCATATGTATGATCATTTTCTGTATATTACAACTGGTTGAATTATTTTTGCCTTAAATTTAACTAACTTACTTGTTTTGTATTATACATATAGCTCAACTGATGAATGATCGTTTGCGTTTGTAAATTTAATAATCTGATTGGCTATGCATTGTATACTTTTAGTAGAGCCATCGATGTAGCTCAGTCGGCAGACTCGCTGGGCTGCTGATCCGGAGCTGCGCTCGGGCTTGGGTTGGATCCCCCTTTGATTTGATTACCCCTTTTGATTTGATTACCTGGTTGAGTTTTTCCGAAGTTTTCCCCCAACCAAAAGGCAAATGCCGGGTAATATTTTGGCGAATCCTCGGGCCTCACCTCATCTCACTACATCTCGCCAAAATATTGTAAAAAATTGCACTAAATTGTAAAAATTGTAGAAAATTACTAAATTGTAAATCTATAAAAATTTGTAAAATTGTAATTGTAATATTGTAAAATTTTGACTTGTTCCACATCTTAAAGCTTCATTGCTCATGTAAGATCTATGGAGTAAAATAAATGAATGAATGAATGAATGAATGAATGAATGAATGAATGAATGAATGAATGAATGAATGAATGAATGAATGAATGAATGAATGAATGAATGAAATGAAAAAATATTATCGTCTTTAAATATGATTTTCTGTTTTATAATTCATCATAATCATCATCATCATCATCATCATCATAATCACAGAATTTCCACAGTTTAGAACTTTAGATCTTATTAGCCCTGTTTCACCTAATGCTCATGAATAGGTCTTGATCCTTCCATCTTTGTCGAGGGTGTCCCAGATCTCTCATTTCTATGGGGTATGGTAAAGGTTGGTAATATTGTGATTTGAGTAACATTGTGATAGTTGTTTTTGAGAATTTATTACAAGTTTACTGAGCGAGAGAAAGATCGGTTTCTTGCTTCAACGTATTATGGGAATGTTCTTGGACAATTTGCTGCTCAAAACCGGTTCTTCTGTCGCTCAGTTCAATTGTAATAAATTCTCAAAAAGAACTATCACAATATTACTCGTATCACAGTATTACCAAACTTTACCCTATACATCGGCCCTTAAGGAAAAAAAAATCCACATTTTTATTTAATGTCATTCAAACTTGGGTAATGTTTATTTTTAGGGAGGACAACTAAGTAATTTATATAATTGCAACGTGAAATTTTTAGACCCAAAGCTATTCTTTTTAAAAATTTTGACAGAACTAACCTCATTAAAAATTACAATGATCAGTATACACAGAGTGAACCGTAAATAATGTCATTAATTTCAGGGGGGTTTTCTTTGAGATATTTCAAACAAACAATTTTAATACAATTTTGCTCGGTTTTGTTTCCTTTTTGAGACAAAAATAGTTTTATATGAAAATTTCATAGCATATTTTGGGAAAGCCATTGATTGAATTCCCAATATGCTCAGTCAATTTAAGACACAGTATTATGATGATAAATTTATTGATATAATTTTATTTTATTTTTCTTTAAATATACTTTTTTAAATAATGTCACTGTTTCAATATAACGGATGCACAGTTTTTAAATAGTGACCATGTTCAGGATAACGGATAACGGCTCAGTACTTTTCTCAATAGTCCCGCCGTTTCAATATAACGGCTCCGCCGTTGTTCAATAGTCAAAATGTGCAGGATAACGACCCTTATCTTTTCATTGGTGTTATTATTTCAATATAACGGCACCATGGTTTTTAAATAGTGGCCATGTCAAAGATAACAGCTCAATATTATTCTCAATAGTCACACCGTTTCAATATAACGGGTCCACAATAGTCAAAATGTTCAGGATAACGGCCCATATTTTTAATTAATGTTACTGTTTCAATATAACGGCTCCACAATTTTTCAATAGTCAAAATGTTCAGGATAACGGTCCCATATATTTTAATTAGTGTCACCGTTTCAATATAACGACTCCGTGATTTTTAAATAGTAACCACGTTCAAGATAACGACTCAATAATTTTCTCAGTAGTCTTACCGATTCAGTATAACGGCTCCACAGTTTTTCAAAAGTCAAAATGTTCAAGATAACGGCCCCATATCTTTTAATTAGTGTCACCGTTTCAATATAACGACTCCGTGATTTTTAAATAGTAACCACGTTCAAGATAACGACTCAATAATTTTCTCAGTAGTCTCACCGATTCAGTATAACGGCTACACAGTTTTTCAAAAGTCAAAATGTTCAGGATAACGGTCCCATATATTTTAATTAGTGTCACCGTTTCAATATAACGACTCCACGATTTTTAAATAGTAACCTCGTTCAAGATAACGACTCAATAATTTTCTCAGTAGTCTCACCGATTCAGTATAACGGCTACACAGTTTTTCAAAAGTCAAAATGTTCAGGATAACGGTCCCATATATTTTAATTAGTGTCACCGTTTCAATATAACGACTCCACGATTTTTAAATAGTAACCTCGTTCAAGATAACGACTCAATAATTTTCTCAGTAGTCTCACCGATTCAGTATAACGGCTCCACAATTTTTCAAAAGTCAAAATGTTCAGGATAACGACCCCATATCTTTCAATTAGTGTCACCGTTTCAATATAACGACTCCACGATTTTAAATAGTAACCTCGTTCAAGATAACGACTCAATAATTTTCTCAGTAGTCTCACCGATTCAGTATAACGGCTACACAGTTTTTCAAAAGTCAAAATGTTCAGGATAACGGTCCCATATATTTTAATTAGTGTCACCGTTTCAATATAACGACTCCACGATTTTTAAATAGTAACCTCGTTCAAGATAACGACTCAATAATTTTCTCAGTAGTCTCACCGATTCAGTATAACGGCTCCACAGTTTTTCAAAAGTCAAAATGTTCAAGATAACGGTCCCATATATTTTAATTAGTGTCACCGTTTCAATATAACGACTCCACGATTTTTAAATAGTAACCTCGTTCAAGATAACGATTCAATAATTTTCTCAGTAGTCTTACCGATTCAGTATAACGGCTCCACAGTTTTTCAAAAGTCAAAATGTTCAAGATAACGGCCCCATATCTTTTAATTAGTGTCACCGTTTCAATATAACGACTCCACGATTTTTAAATAGTAACCACGTTCAAGATAACGACTCAATAATTTTCTCAGTAGTCTCACCGATTCAGTATAACGGCTACACAGTTTTTCAAAAGTCAAAATGTTCAGGATAACGGCCCCATATCTTTTAATTAGTGTCACCGTTTCAATATAACGACTCCGCGATTTTTAAATAGTAACCACGTTCAAGATAACGACTCAATAATTTTCTCAGTAGTCTCACCGATTCAGTATAACGGCTACACAGTTTTTCAAAAGTCAAAATGTTCAGGATAACGGCCCCATATCTTTTAATTAGTGTCACCGTTTCAATATAACGACTCCGTGATTTTTAAATAGTAACCACGTTCAAGATAACGACTCAATAATTTTCTCAGTAGTCTCACCGATTCAGTATAACGGCTCCACAGTTTTTCAAAAGTCAAAATGTTCAAGATAACGGCCCCATATCTTTCAATTAGTGTCACCGTTTCAATATAACGACTCCACGATTTTTAAATAGTAACCTCGTTCAAGATAACGACTCAATAATTTTCTCAGTAGTCTTACCGATTCAGTATAACGGCCCCACAGTTTTTCAAAAGTCAAAATGTTCAAGATAACGGCCCCATATCTTTTAATTAGTGTCACCGTTTCAATATAACGACTCCACGATTTTTAAATAGTAACCACGTTCAAGATAACGACTCAATAATTTTCCCAGTAGTCTTACCGATTCAGTATAACGGCTCCACAGTTTTTCAAAAGTCAAAATGTTCAGGATAACGGCCCCATATCTTTTAATTAGTGTCACCGTTTCAATATAACGACTCCGCGATTTTTAAATAGTAACCTCGTTCAAGATAACGACTCAATAATTTTCTCAGTAGTCTCACCGATTCAGTATAACGGCTACACAGTTTTTCAAAAGTCAAAATGTTCAGGATAACGACCCCATATCTTTCAATTAGTGTCACCGTTTCAATATAACGACTCCGTGATTTTTAAATAGTAACCACGTTCAAGATAACGACTCAATGATTTTCTCAGTAGTCTCACCGATTCAGTATAACGGCTACACAGTTTTTCAAAAGTCAAAATGTTCAGGATAACGGTCCCATATATTTTAATTAGTGTCACCGTTTCAATATAACGACTCCACGATTTTTAAATAGTAACCTCGTTCAAGATAACGACTCAATAATTTTCTCAGTAGTCTCACCGATTCAGTATAACGGCTCCACAATTTTTCAAAAGTCAAAATGTTCAGGATAACGACCCCATATCTTTCAATTAGTGTCACCGTTTCAATATAACGACTCCACGATTTTTAAATAGTAACCTCGTTCAAGATAACGACTCAATAATTTTCTCAGTAGTCTCACCGATTCAGTATAACGGCTACACAGTTTTTCAAAAGTCAAAATGTTCAGGATAACGGTCCCATATATTTTAATTAGTGTCACCGTTTCAATATAACGACTCCACGATTTTTAAATAGTAACCTCGTTCAAGATAACGACTCAATAATTTTCTCAGTAGTCTCACCGATTCAGTATAACGGCTCCACAATTTTTCAAAAGTCAAAATGTTCAGGATAACGACCCCATATCTTTCAATTAGTGTCACCGTTTCAATATAACGACTCCACGATTTTTAAATAGTAACCTCGTTCAAGATAACGACTCAATAATTTTCTCAGTAGTCTCACCGATTCAGTATAACGGCTCCACAATTTTTCAAAAGTCAAAATGTTCAGGATAACGACCCCATATCTTTCAATTAGTGTCACCGTTTCAATATAACGACTCCACGATTTTTAAATAGTAACCTCGTTCAAGATAACGACTCAATAATTTTCTCAGTAGTCTCACCGATTCAGTATAACGGCTACACAGTTTTTCAAAAGTCAAAATGTTCAGGATAACGGTCCCATATATTTTAATTAGTGTCACCGTTTCAATATAACGACTCCACGATTTTTAAATAGTAACCTCGTTCAAGATAACGACTCAATAATTTTCTCAGTAGTCTCACCGATTCAGTATAACGGCTCCACAGTTTTTCAAAAGTCAAAATGTTCAAGATAACGGCCCCATATCTTTTAATTAGTGTCACCGTTTCAATATAACGACTCCACGATTTTTAAATAGTAACCTCGTTCAAGATAACGACTCAATAATTTTCTCAGTAGTCTTACCGATTCAGTATAACGGCTCCACAATTTTTCAAAAGTCAAAATGTTCAGGATAACGACCCCATATCTTTCAATTAGTGTCACCGTTTCAATATAACGACTCCACGATTTTTAAATAGTAACCTCGTTCAAGATAACGACTCAATAATTTTCTCAGTAGTCTCACCGATTCAGTATAACGGCTACACAGTTTTTCAAAAGTCAAAATGTTCAGGATAACGGTCCCATATATTTTAATTAGTGTCACCGTTTCAATATAACGACTCCACGATTTTTAAATAGTAACCTCGTTCAAGATAACGACTCAATAATTTTCTCAGTAGTCTCACCGATTCAGTATAACGGCTCCACAGTTTTTCAAAAGTCAAAATGTTCAGGATAACGACCCCATATCTTTCAATTAGTGTCACCGTTTCAATATAACGACTCCGTGATTTTTAAATAGTAACCACGTTCAAGATAACGACTCAATAATTTTCTCAGTAGTCTTACCGATTCAGTATAACGGCTCCACAATTTTTCAAAAGTCAAAATGTTCAGGATAACGACCCCATATCTTTCAATTAGTGTCACCGTTTCAATATAACGACTCCACGATTTTTAAATAGTAACCTCGTTCAAGATAACGACTCAATAATTTTCTCAGTAGTCTCACCGATTCAGTATAACGGCTACACAGTTTTTCAAAAGTCAAAATGTTCAGGATAACGGCCCCATATCTTTTAATTAGTGTCACTGTTTCAATATAACGTCTCCAGGACTTTTAAATAGTAACCATATTCAAGATAACGGTTCAATACTTTTCTCAATAGTTTCAATGTAACGGCTCCATATTCTGTTCTTTAATAGTCAAAATATTCAGGATGATGGACCATATATTTTCATTAGTATCACTGTTTTAATATAACGGCCGCACAGTTTTCCATTAGTTACAATGTTCAGGACAACAGCACCATACTTTTACAATAGTGTCACTGTTATATTATGATAGTTTCACAATTTTTCAGTAGTAGAAACGTTCACGTTAACGGCTCCATATTTTTTCGCTAGTGTCACTGGTTAAACATAACGGTTCCACACTTTTCCGCCGGTAGCACTGGTTCAACACAACGGTTCCACACAGGGCCGCCGACAGAATTTATGGGCTCCTATGCAATACTGTACTCGGACCCCCGTTGAAAAAAGTAACAATTACAAGTTACCAGTTATTCTAACCATAATAATTATTTACAAAATAAATAAGAGATAACCCCATACAGAGATACGAACCTAAAAGTATACACTTTTATTACATTTAAAACGTTTAGCAAAACTTCACATTAGGACAATATATTATATTCATAAAACATTATTCCTAAACACCTATAATTTCTAACTTGCAGTCCAACATCAACAAACAACTCTCCTTGACTTCACTGATGCAAAATCATCAATTATATTATCAAAATTTAAAGGCCTAGCAAGATCGCTCTGCAGACTAAGGAGCCAAGGTTACTCAGTCGTTCTTGACACATTGTTTATCTGAATAAATTTTTTATTTCATTCATTTTGCTGAAGGATATTTCAGCATCAGCAACTGCCACAGGAATTGATAGAATATTCTAATGGTTATACAAATATTTGGAAATAAAGTATCCAGTTTTAATTCTCTCAGACTATTTAGGAGATTCATAGGTTTCAGTGGGGTTGGCCCTAAATTAGAGGCATGAATTGATTTAAATATTTTGGCTCATCACTGATCTCTTTATTAATATATTCATAATATTTTTCACGCAGTCTAGCACCCATATTAATATCTTTCAATTTTTTTTCTGTCTCTCCTTGTGCTTCTCAGCTCCCGACTTATGCCTGTACTTGTCCATTGTGCAGTTAAACTATAACCAGTAACACTAGTGAACAGAATTTACTAGACAAACGACAACGAAAAGACGAAAGTTTCGACACGAAACATACAATGTACTGAAAAAGAAACGTCTCCTGCGAATACGGTTTGAGAGAGTCCACTGGCATATTGTGGTGGGCCAGCGGGGGTTTGGTAGTTAAGAAGGACAATCCAACAAATAATTGAACGTGTTCAGTACAAGCGACGGGAACATAGTTCAGGCAAATGCCGGGGCCCTCAATTGTCGTGTCGATGAACGTTAATGCAGGAAACTGATATTCCATTATATAAAAGTCAAATATTTACATATGAAGTGGTAATTTGTATTAATTCTACTATTGTTGAGTTAATATGTCAAATTTATGTAACAAATATTCTTACAAAATGTTATAGTACCGGTATGTATCTAGGAATAATTATTCATGATAATTAATCTGACGGGACCTTATTGCCCATGGGACCATTTGCACTGCCCCCTTTGCCCCCCCTTCTTGGCGGCCCTGGTTCCACAGTTTCTCAACAATGACAATGTTTAGAATAACGGCTCAGTAGTTTTTTCAATAGTGCCACTGTTTTAAAATAACGGCCACACAGATGTTTAAGATAATTGTTTATCCTAATTTTAATCATTGCTGGTTTGTGTTATCCCATAAGAAAATGAAATCATTTAAAGCAACAGAATAAAAAGAAGGTACTCAGATCTACATAGGTTGATATCCTTACAAATGTGTACGGAAATAAGGAGCTGCAATCTAGAAGTCGTTACTTTAAACAATCGGTTAAAAGTTCATAACAACGAAATCTTTGGTAAACCGTGTAGTATAGGATACAAGGTGAAGACATGGTGAGGGCGTGCATGGTAAAAGCACTGTCAAGTTCTGCCCAACTCATCAGCCACGATCACAGTATTGATCAGGCTCCTGATGTCTGGAATTTCGCTACCCGCCGTATACGAGGGGCAGCTTCATTCCTGGTATTTATGCAACATACTACAATTATGAGTTTTCGCAGAATCGTGAAAATTACGATAATCCTGTATAAACAGGTGATATTAACGAACTGTCCTCGATATCCGGGCTTCGGCGCTTTAATGACCTTCCTCATCCTGTTTTATTGTTGCACAATATTCAAAACGACTTTGCCGAATAAACAGCATTCCTGGATCTCGCGTATAATCCGGAGAAATTAGATTGCGAGGACGAATCTCGTACCTGCGACTGATTGGTCAAGCTGGATTCAACCGCCACTCCTCCCTGCATTTTAACTGCTCTCTCCAGCTAAATGTGAGAATCACAGGCGATGCTCTGAAGATATCAAGTAACGATTACTTGTTAATATCAGAGCAAATACTCATAGTCAGAGTAAATATGTTCCTCAGCTTCTTTCTTCACCATATAACCACCGATATTGTAACATTCCCACTGCTTACTTACTCACTTACTTACAAATGGCTTTTAAGGAACCCGCAGGTTCATTGCCGCCCTCACATAAGCTCGCAATCAGTCCCTATCCTGAGCAAGATTAATCCAGTCTCTATCATCATATTCCACCTCTCTTAAATCCATTTTAATATTATCCTCCCATCTTTGTCTCGGCCTCCCCAAAGGTCTTTTTCTCGCCCATACGTGCTACATGCCCTGCCCATTACAAACGTCTGAATTTAATGCAAATCAAGATTTCAGGTATAACTCTCTGTAAAGTTGATTTGAATAATTTAACGTTAAACCAAAGGTCCCGGATTCGATGCCCGGCCCCGGAACAATTTTTTCCCGTGAAATTATTCAAATCAACTTTACAAGGAGTTATACCTGAAATCTTGATTTGCATAATACACGTCACTGTTCGTTAACAGAAAACCACAATTTAAGTCACACGGAGTTAGTGTGCACTCGAAGTTGGTTGCTTGACGGTTGTCAGCCCACTTTGAGTTCTGTGGATGTAGAGGGAAAATTGGATCGGTTTCGGGTAGATTTCTCTGGTAGCTCAGTTGGTAGAGCGTTGGTACGTTAAACCAAAGGTCCCGCTTTCGATGACCGGCCCCGGAACAATTTTTCCCTCGAAATTATTCAAGTCTGGATTTAATGTTCCTAATTAAGTCAGGTGAAGAATACAATGCGTGCAGTTCTGCGTTGTGTAACTTTCTCCATTCTCCTATAACTTTATCCCTTTTAGCCCCAAATATTTTCCTAAGAAACTTATTCTCGAACACCTTTAATCTCTGTTCCTGTCTCAAAGTAAGAGTCCAATTTTCACAACCATACAGAACAACCGGTAATATAACTGTTTTATAAATTCTAACTTTCAGATTTTTTGACAGCAGACTAGTTGACAAAAGCTTCTCAACCGAATAATAACACGCATTTCCCATATTTGAATCGCCCATGCAGAAAGGGCTTCGTAGTTTTGAGAAAACTAAAGAAAACATTCTGTACACTATATTCCTTTCTACATAGAACTTTGAGCCTCACGCTTCAGTTTCTATCTTTCCAAGCATTGGACTGAATACCTTTCTGTACAGGCCGATGGAGCCACTCATAAAGATATGATTTCCATCGATATCTCGTGTTTCAAAATTTGTGACTGAAGCCCTTTTCTGCATGGGGCGATTCATTTATTCTGCGTTTAATATCCACTGCTATGGTTACTAATCAATAACAAACAATAAAAAGTTCTAAGATATGATAGCCACTGGCATAGTTCGGACGGTAGCGCGTTTTCTCACTGATTTGGATAATTGATCAATTCAGAAGGGTCCGTTTTATGATTTGTGAAAATTTTGTTTATCAAGTTACTATAGTTCTGGAGAAAATTAAATTTCTTTTGACGTAGGGTAAAGCATATGGAATAGCTGGAAATTTCAACCAAGTGTCCTTCAAAAAATTATTCTAGTTTTGGTGGATACTTCGAGAAAAATCAAGAAGTCCGTTTGGTGGACCACGACAGGTTCAAGTTTGACAAACAATCATTTAGTCGCCGAGGGGAAATTTTGCGTTGGATGGGAGGGAAATTTTCATTCTAACCCCATCCTCATAATTCATCACTGCTTACAAGACAAGACCACAAATCTTATTCCTAGAAGTCAAGAATGATTATCACATAACGCCCTGCATAACACAGCTTTGTCTCTTCAGAGGCAGCGGCCAGAAAACAACAGAAAGTGCTTGGTTGAAACAGAGACACGAATCGTAACAACCTCGCTTAAAAAAATAGAAGCGTGATAAAGCCCATGAGAATTTCAATAAAATTCATTATTACGTATAATTGGAGTTTGATTGCTTCTGATTAAAAAAGAGCTGAAAATGAAGCTTCCAGTAGATTTCCGATATGTATTGTAAATGTTGTTACCCGCATATTGAAAGAGATTTTATTAAAAATAAGTAAACAGAATTAAAACATACTACAAACCGCTTGTTTTGAGAGTGTTTCCATTTAATCAATTATCAATATTTTTAATTAATACAAAATACTGACAATAAAAAAGACAAAAACCGAGAGAGAGGGAATTTTTTTTTTTTTTTTAATTTTCGGACTACCTTGCGTTTTTCTTTTCTTGTGAAATACATTCAATGAGCTCCAAGCGTACTGGCTATTTGTCACAATCTGAAATTAGCAATAACACTAACGCTCTTTGATAATTTCGGAAAAAGGAAGCAGGAAAGAGAAAGTAATCTACAAAATAGATCAAGTAGGGCATTTATAATCTATCGCTAAGCACTATAGGTCTTACTTACTTACTTACTGGCTTTTAAGGAACCCGGAGGTTCATTGCCGCCCTCACATAAGCCCGCCATTGGTCCCTCTCCTGAGCAAGATTAATCCAGTCTCTATCATCATACCCCATCTCCCTCAAATCCATTTTAATATTATCTTCCCATCTACGTCTCGGCCTCCCTAAAGGTCTTTTTCCTCCGGCCTCCCAACTAACACTCTATATGCATTTCTGGATTCACCCGCACATGCTACATGCCCAGCCCATCTCAAACGTCTGGATTTAATGTTCCTAATTATGTCAGGTGAAGAATACAATGCGTGCATTTCTGCGTTGTGTAACTTTCTCCATTCTCCTGTAACTTCATCCCTCTTAGCCCCAAATATTTTCCTAAGCACCTTATTCTCAAAAACCCTTAACCTATGTTCCTCTCTCAAAGTGAGAGTCCAAGTTTCACAACCATAAAGAACAACCGGTAATATAACTGTTTTATAAATTCTAACTTTCAGATTTTTTGACAGCAGACTGGATGATAAAAGTTTCTCAACCGAATAATAACAGGCATTTCCCATATTTATTCTGTGTTTAATTTCCTCCCGAGTATCATTTATACTTGTTGCTTTGCTCCCAGATATTTGAATTTCTCCACTTCTTCAAAAGATAAATTTCCAATTTTTATATTTCCATTTCGTACAATATTCTCGTCACGAGACATAATCATATACTTTGTCTTTTCGGGATTTACTTCCAAACCTATCGCTTTACTTGCTTCAAGTAAAATTTCCGTGTTTTCCCTAATCGTTTGTGGATTTTCTCCTAACATATTCACGTCATCCGCATAAACAAGCAGCTGATGTAACCCGTTCAATTCCAAACCCTCTCTGTTATCTTGGACTTTCCTAATAGCATATTCTAGAGCAAAGTTAAAAAGTAAAGGAGATAGTGCATCTTCTTGCTTCAGCCCACAGTGAATTGGAAACGCATCTGACAGAAACTGACCTATACGAACTCTGCTGTACGTTTCACTGAGACACATTTTAATTAATCGAACTAGTTTCTACTTGTTTCAATGTTTAAAATCAGGACTGCAAATTCGGAGTCTAAAGAAATTGTGTGGGATTGGAATTTGAAACAATTCTTTCAATAATCTATTATCATAATACACTGCTCTCTAAAATTCACTGAGCATATTAAGAATTAAGGGGAGGCAGAGGTGAAATTTTCGAACAAAACTGAAGAAAAAATGAAAATATGTTTTTTTTTTCATTTTTATTATCTTTATTTTGCTATTCCGATGTTAGTTTTCGATTTTGTGCATTTAAAACTATGAAATTTAAACCAAGATAACTTTATTACTATATTATTCCCATAATAAACTAATACTTATCATTATTTACATACCTTCTCTAAACATACAAATAAAAAGAAATATTGAAAATTTCTTACAATATGGTGCATAGAGCATTTTATATCAAACGATATAAAGTTTTATAAAATTATTAATATTTGCAGAATTATAGGAGAATGGAGAATGTTACACAACGCAGAACTGCACGCATTGTATTCTTCACCTGACATAGGGGAGAGTCGGGTAGTATCGGACAGCGGGTAATATCAGACAGTGAGTTTCTTTCATCTACCACACGATGATAGTACCTGATTGACATGGTTACGTTTCTATGATGCCGCATAGAGAAACGTAACCATGCCATTCAGATACTACCATATGGTGGTAGATGAAAGAAACGCACTGTCCGATATTATCCGATGTCCGATACTACCCGACTCTCCCCTAATTAGGATCATTAAATCCAGACGTTTGAGATGGGCAGGACATGTAGCACGTATGGGCGAATCCAGAAATGCATATAGAGTGTTAGTTGGGAGGCCGGCGGGAAAAATATCTTTGGGGAGGCCGAGACGTAGGTGAGAAGATAATATTAAAATGGATTTGAGGGAGGTGGGATATGATGGTAGAGACTGGATTAATCTTGCTCAGGATAGGGACCAATGGCGGGCTTATGTGAGGGCGGCAATGAACCTCCGGGTTCCTTAAAAGCCAGTAAGTAAGTAAGTAAAAGAAAGTTGAAACCTGGTATATACATTACTAATAACATACTTAGTATTCATGATCAATTTAAATCAAATCTGATAAATTTAGTGGATTTTGAAATATTCACCTCTGCCTCCCCTTAAATTAATGGCTTTCCGGAAACACGCTATGAATTGTTTGATACAAAACAATTTTTATCTCGAAAAGGAAGCAAAAAGGAGCAAAATTGTATAAAACTTTTTGTTTGAAATGTCTCAAAGAATTACACCCTGAAATTGAGGAGCGTTTTTGCACAAGTCGATAGATGCAGTATTTTTCGAAAGTGAGTTGCATATGAATATCGTATATTTTCTACATCCGGACTCGATCTATGAAATCAGATTTACCAAAACTTGATTCATACCGTATGTAGAGACTACCAAACCTTCCAGGTTTTTTTTTCAAAACTCGATAGATCCTGTCACTTAGTGTAAATTCTGTAAAATCTTGATTTCTGCATCTATCGACTTTTGCAAAAACGCTCCTCAATAAATGGTATTACTTACTGTTCACTTTGTATACTTAATAGTTAACAGTTCCGTATTACACAACGCTCCATACTGGATTACTAGCAAAGCAACATCTTTAGCACGGACAGTAGCTTGTGGGCCATCCCAAACCCTGACCTCTACTCTTCTGAGCGCGACCTCTTTAACAGGTTGTATCAAAATGTCAAGTAAATCTTTAAGGAGGTGATTCAGTATCTTATTTGCAACAAAAAGTTCTAATACACTTTTTAAACATTCATCCCCGTTTCCGAGTTACACAAATATCACGACCGTACCAATTCCCATTTGATTCCACATCTAATGGACCTGTCTGCTTGAGAGAAGGTAGGATAATTGTCAGCTGTG
Source organism: Periplaneta americana (assembly GCF_040183065.1). Lineage (NCBI taxonomy): Eukaryota > Metazoa > Arthropoda > Insecta > Blattodea > Blattidae > Periplaneta > Periplaneta americana. The sequence goes on from NC_091129.1 coordinate 155,165,697, forward strand.
TAGAGCAGATGCACAAAATGTCTCCCTCTCGAACAAACACACGCTTCAGCACGCCGTCTGACCTCTCGCTGCACATTATCCTTAAACAGCATTCGAAAATTCGTCCCGCTATCACTCAAGAAAATACTAGTGGAAGCACTAGTAATGCCCCACTTCGATTATTGTGATTCTCTACTGACCGACCTCAATGTCAACCAGTCGCAAAGATTACAACGTGTTCATAATTCTTGTGTTCGCTTCGTCTGCGATGTCCGTCGCGCTGACCAAATTACCCCAACCTTCCAAACTCTAAACTGGCTACGGCTTAATAACGTAGAAATTTTCATTCTCTTGTTCTCCTTTTCCAAGTCCTTCACACCTCTACACCTACCTACCTTGCCTCCCGTTTCAGTTACCTGTCATCATATCATGATCTCTTCACACGCACGCAAAATAGCCGCATACTAGCCATACCAACACATAAGACATCATCGTATTCATCATCATACACAATCTCGCTCTCGCGCTTGTGGAATACCCTACCCAGTGACATCAGAGACTGTCGGAATTTAGTAGCGTTCAAAAGCAAACTTATTAAGCATTTTCTTACTGCGTAGAGTAGGTTTAATTTTTACTTAGTTAATAAAAAAAAATTCTCTCTTCTTAATTTTTACAATGAACTGTCTAGCTTTTATTAGTCTGTTAATTCTTTTAGTACTTTGATTTTTATTGTATTTGTAAATTCAATATTAATTGTAATTATGATTATAATTATATTCTTTGTATTGTAGTTGTAATCCCCTGGTAGAGGGGAAGAGAAGGCCTGATGGCCTTATCTCTACCAGGTTAAATAAATAAATAAATAAATAAATAAATAAAAATAAACTATCCAATCCGTGCTGGTGTATCTCCATTGCAGTCGTGTTAATCTTTGCAACGAGCTCTTCCCTGCTTGCTATCTCCGTTTGCTACACTTTCTCCTTCATGCACCCCCAGAGAAAGAAGTTCAATGGTTTTAGGCCTGGAGATTGGGCTGGCCAGGTAACTATGGTATCAATTAGACGGTGCTCCAGCACATTTCAGACTTCCAGTACGCCAATGGTTAGATGACCATTTTCCAGGTAGATGGATTGGAAGTTGTGGTCCCATTGTCTGGCATTCACATGCTCCGAATTAAGTACCGCTCTACGTTTAGTAACAATGTTTCCTGTATCATTAAACACGAAAAAGCTTTTTTTCTGTCAAGCACTTCTCCACGATCGTTCAATTTAAATCCAAACGATTCATCGACATAATGGAGTTTACACTTTTCACAAACCACAGAAAACTGTTTTTTTTTTGTCTTTATCAAACTAAACATACAACCTTCATATACAAACTGAGTACAGAAACTGCAACTGCAAAAGTACAGCGGTCGAAACAGAAGACTGGCCCCTATTGTAATCGAATTACCAGATTTTAGAAAGAGAAGAAGGTAGTTACGCTCTCACTTGCACACAGTGTAGACATGGCTATTTTTATAAGGGATGAGGAGGACGAATCTCAGAAAAGTATGTATTTTATATGCTAGGAAGATAAACTGACAACAAGGTGAAAGTTTTCTTGGAAAACCATAAAACTTAATAAGGGTTTCGCATTGTGTATCAATTTTCAATAGAGGTAGACTAGGTCACTGTCCTCATATCTCCAATCTCCATCTCTTTTTGAAGTATTTATGCAAAGATTTTCCCTACGCTACCTGGTTTACAGTTAGAAAATAACAGTACTATTGCGCTTGTAAGTAAGAAATTTCCGAGAGAGAAATATTGACGGAATTTTTAGTATGAGTTTGTATTAACAAAATAATAATTAAAATCACCTACAACCGATTAATTTTAATTGACTCGATTATTCGATTGTGTTTGATCGATTAATCTTACAACACAAATTGATCGATTAATCGATTAAATCTCGCAACACTAATCTTTATAATTAATAAGTTACTTTTAATATGTACCTCATGTATATGTAATGTTACCTATTTTTAAGAAGGGGGACAAGCCTAACTGTAGTAACTTTCGAGGAATATCACTTTTGTTGACGTTGTATAAAATTTTGTCGAATATCCTTTTGAGAAGATTAACTCCATATGTAGATGAAATTATTGGGGATCATCAGTGTGGTTTTAGGCGTAATAGATCGACTATTGATCAGATTTTTTGTATTCGACAGATATTGGAGAAAAAATGGGAGTATAAGGGTACAGTACATCAGTTATTCATAGATTTCAAAAAGGCGTATGACTCGGTTAAGAGAGAAGTTTTACATGATATCCTTATCGAATTTGGTATTCCCAAGAAACTAGTTCGATTAATTAAAATGTGTCTCAGTGAAACATACAGCAGAGTCCGTATAGGTCAGTTTCCATCTGATGTTTTTCCAATTCACTGCGGGCTAAAGCAGGGAGATGCATTATCACCTTTACTTTTTAACTTCGCTTTAGAATATGCCATTAATAAAGTTCAGGATAACAGGCAGGGTTTGGAACTGAACGGGTTACATCACCTTCTTGTCTATGCGGATGACGTGAATATGTTAGGAGAAAATCCACAAATGATTAGGGAAGACACGGAAATTTTACTTGAAGCAAGTAAAGCGATAGGTTTGGAAGTAAATCTCGAAAAGACGAAGTATATGATTATGTCTCGTGACCAGAATATTGTACGAAATAGAAATATAAAAATTGAAGATTTATCCTTCGAAGAGGTGGAAAAATTCAAATATCTTGGAGCAACAGTAACAAATATAAATGACACTCTGGAGGAAATTAAACGCAGAATAAATATTCGGTTGAGAAGCTTTTGTCATCTAGTCTGCTGTCAAAAAATCTGAAAGGTAGAATTTATAAAACAGTTATATTACCGGTTATTCTATATGGTTGTGAAGCTTGGACTCTCACTTTGAGAGAGGAACAGAGATTAAGGGTGTTTGAGAATAAGGTTCTTAGGAAAATATTTGGGGCTAAGAGGGATGAAGTTACAGGAGAATGGAGAAAGATACACATCGCAGAGCTGCACGTATTGTATTCTTCACCTGACATAATTAGGAACATTAAATCCAGACGTTTGAGATGTGCAGGACATGTAGCACGTATGGGCGATTCCAGAAATGCATATAGTGTGTTAGTTTGGAGGCCGGAGGAAAAAGACCTTTGGGGAGACCGAGACGTAGATGGGAAGATAATACTAAAATGGATTTGAGGGAGGTGGGTTATGATGGTAGAGACTGGATTAATCTTGCTCAGGATAGGGACCAATGGCGGGCTTATGTGAGGGCGGCAATGGACCTCCGGGTTCCTTAAAAGCCAGTAAGTAAAAAAGTAAGTAAGTAAGTACTCAATCTCTCACTTTTATTTGAACATGAAATACCGCAACGCAAATCAAACATCAGTCCCATGTGCTGTGTGGGAGGATACCCAAGTATTAATCTAGAAAATTTAATTCTTGGTAATTATTTTTACAGAGTTTCTAAAATATTTGCATTGTCCTGAAGTGTCAGAGGAAGTTTTGTTGTTCCAGAGTCTTGAATAAACAAAGCATTGAACGAAATGTAGAATTCTAAATACAGAACTATAATGACAGAATACACGGTAATGAAGGAAACGTTATTACGCTTTTGTTTTTCAAACTATTAACGAATAAGGAAAGTTGAGTTGTTCTATTTTCTTTCAATGATATTCGGTTCGTTAAAATCGACAACTGGGGAGTAAAAAAAAAGTATATTTCAGTGCCTATAAAATAAAAGACTAGTGAAGAAGAGGAGGATGTTACTGAAACAAATGTATATAAAAAAGAAAAATGCAAAGAAAAAGTTATGAAGTTTAATACAAAACAAAAGAAAAGATGTTTGTGAAGGCAGAGCATTGAATAAAGAAGGCAAACAACGGGAGAAGAACAGGGGTGGGAGGAGTCCCTTTATGTAACGAGGGATCGAACATGAGATGTTAAACTGTTACCATGTACTCATTTTCTCTTTTCCAAAGTATCTGCAGGACTTTGTTCCTGTAAAACACAAACATCTATTTCCTGCAGGACATGACATATTTTTATACGTATAAAACACCTCTGATTGAGGTTCTGGTTAATATGTACATCTATTATCAGGCAGTACATCTCACTAGACCATACTTGGGCATCGTGCCTCACTTGAGGATTTGTGCCTCACTGACCTTCACAGAGCTTATCGCTCTGAGTGACATCATCTTCACAGTCCCCTTTCCTCCCTTACCTAGCTCCTAGGCGTGGGCTGGTTCTATATCAGTTTCATAAGCAATATCAGTGGTGGCATAATGACATTATCAAAGCAGTGTGTACGCGTTAGAATACGATCATTTTATGAGAAATGAGAGGAAGAGTTTTTTGCTGTTTAGAAGGGGAGAACAAACGATGTATGTTATGCTCGAAAATCCTATTAGGCATTAATAAATTTAATATACAGCGACATTACACCTTATGTCATAAAGAATATAATTGTTTTATTTAACGACGCTCGCAACTGCAAAGGTTATATCAGCGTCGTTGGTGTGCCGGAATTTTGTCCCGCAGGAGTTCTTTTACATGCCATAAATCTAGCGACATGAGTTTGTCGCATTTAAACACACTTAAATGCCGTCGACCTGGGTCGGCATCGAACCCGCAACCTCGAGCACAGAAGGCCAGGACTATACCGACTACGCTACCAGGGTGACTCTTCTTTGTATGTTTTACAGTTTAAATCAGTGACCGGCATGTTCCGTGCTCTGTGACGTCATACCACGGAGCCGCCACGCTCTTTGCTCGGCAATCCCTGCATATTGAGATCAGCGAGGAGAGAAGGTTCAACTGAACAGTGGTGGTACGGCGCCTATGCACCATTCGTCTGAGGCAGTATGGGAACAGCACAATTACAATACATTTGTACGAAAACAAAACTGTACATCCGTGATAAATCAATGTAACAAAATATTTCGGTTTGTAATCAAATTTAATATACTTATAATAATATGAAATTCATAATACAGCCAGCTGCAGGAGCGTTCGCATTATGTGAACGAGGCTCCGAAACTGCTATAAATATACAAATATAGAAATAAATAATTTAAGCAGTACTACAACACTTTGTCTGCTCGGAAACTTGAAAACAGTTCAAGCGTTTTTAACAGACATTTTCCTATACAATATACAGATTGAACTATCTAGGCCCTACCTTGGTGAGTAGTATGCAAAGTATATTTCAACTTTTGAAACACACCATCACTTTGTGTCACTACCGTGCCCAAGCTAAATGCTTTGTCGAGATCAAACTGTGTTATGGAGTATGGAGGAATGGCGAAGTGTTTGATTTGTGGCAAGCTGTTTCAGCATGTAAAGAAAATCAATATACAACGCCATTATTCTCTATGCCACACAAATGGTTATGACAAATATGGGGGAGAAGATCGGCAAGTACTGGTGCAGCAATTGAAAGATAAATTGTTAAGTGAAGCTAGGGAACACACTGTCAGTGAATCAATTGTAAGCTTAAGGCTTAAGATATAGGATTTCACTAGCCATTGCAAAGAACATGCGTTCTTTTAATGACGGGGAATTTGCCAAGAATGTTGCCATCATGACCGCAGAGTAGTTATTCCCTAGCAAAATACAGGAATGTGATCCATCAATTTATCTCCAAGAACTGTCGTATCGTTGCTGCACGGACGCCACTGTGCTGGTGCGTGTTAACAGTAACACGACTCAACTGCTCGCTCTTCCAAGCTCTTGAGGCCTGACTGGCTCTTACGTCATAACTGCAGCTTCTGCCGGCCACTGGTTTAAATGGTGTGAATTAACATGTATTTTGAAAAGTGATATGATACGTTCCATTTTTTGGTATGGAATCTTGAAATAAAAATATAATCATAATATATCTTCAATTTTTTTATTTTATCGCAGAAAGGAACATTTGACTGCCTCCGTGGTCTGTTGGTCAGCATGCTGGCTTCCAGATCAGGAGGTCTCGGGTTCGATTCCCTGGGTGTCTAGAGTCTAGAAATTTGTATGAATAAAAGTGTGATTGTGAGTGTGCCGGGTTAATATTAATTAACAAATCATCAAAAATATAAATATACATCAGGACTGTCGCTGGGTACTAACCTGAACACACGTTTCAGCGTCACATTACTGACAAGTAACTCCATCTGTTAGCACAACCATAAAGCATCTAATAGATGCTGTAGAGTTAACAACAAAGGGAAAAAAAAAGAAAAGAAACGAACATCTGTAGATAATTTTCAAATACATTTTTTAAATGTAAATTGGCACAATTTTTTGTGCGAGATCGTGCGTATTTGCTTGTTTTCCGCACAGAACCAATACGCGGTAAGTGTGAAACACCACATTCAGTATTCCCAACGTAACACACATAACAATTTCCCTCTTCTTACCGCTTAAGCGCGATATTCATTTTACTGCTTTAGGCTTTTAACATATTATTTTTAGAGACGTTTAACATAGTAATAATTATAAATTGGAAACTTACCACTGCAATTTCACCTAAATTGCAATGTTAATTGTTGTTTTTAAATATTTGCAAAAATTAAGTAAAGTCTACTACTCCACGAAACTTATTGCATTCCTGATACAAGTAACATTAAGGAAGCCGTGAAAAAATCAACAAGATTCCAGATGCCGATGTTATTACTGCAATATGTTATATAAATAATATTGTTAAAATATTAAAATGAAAAATAAATCATTACATAACCTTACCTTTTGTTTTAAGTTTGCATTTATAGACTGGGGGAAAAAAAGACAGACGTATATCACGGCCTGCTGGAGTATAATAAACACAGAAAATATTTTATAGCAACAATGTTGAAGAAAGATATTTTGGTGTTCCGAAGTTGCCGTCATTAAACAGAAACCAACATGGAGATTTCATTGCATTGCATTGCTTTTTCAATCTTTTCTCGACCATGAAAACGTCAACATACCGCTCTTGTAACGTATATTACTATTTCTGAATATTATAAAATATGCACTACAAACATCTAAACAATTCTTCCAAAACGTAATTTGTATAACTAAAAATTTAACCTCTTTTATTATGTTTTTTGTTTTCCTCAAAAGTATAGAAAAGTGACTCAGGTCCCATTCTGAAATAAGCTGTACATTTAGAATGAAGGCCGTATGAGTATGAAAGGCGACTAGCGTTCCGATTGGCCTTCAGAAAAACGTTTATGCCGGGCATAGATCTGCGTTTTTTTTTTTTTTTCATTTCTGCTTCACCATAAGCTTCTTCTATAATTCTTAATGTTACTGAAGGAGATTTGTGCTCTGTATTCTACATTCAGAAATGTGACGAACGAATATCACACAAACAACAACAGCCACTTGCCACATACCAACGATCATGATCATAAAACGTCTACGGAAGTGACGTCAAGAATGATGGCCAATAGCAGAAAAAGAAATATATCACATATCATTATTCATTTCGGCAAAAAAAAATATATATATATACAGAGTGATTCACGAGGATTTACCGCCACTTACGGAGATTATTTTCGAAGACATTCTGGGCAAAAAAGCCATATAAAAAGTGTCCTAATCTCAATATTTTCAGAGTTACATTAATTTGAAGTTGTTTGTAGAATACCATTATTAACTTCCTCCCGCCAGAATTAAAACAGACTTTAGTGCAAATCCTCGTACTGCCACTGTTTAACTATTGCGACGTAATACTTACAGACTTGACAACTGACCTTTCGAACAAGCTGCAGCGTGTGCACAATATGTGTGTCAGATTCATCAGCAATGCTCACAAATTTGACCACATTACACCCTCGTTCAAATCTTTATCCTGGCTGCAACTTAGTAACCGTAGAACACTTCATTCGCTGTCTCTTCTGTTTCGAGTTCTCCACACTTCTACTCCAAATTATCTTCGTTCCCGGTTTAACTACTTATCCTCCAATCACAATCTAAACACCAGGTCACAGGAGAGCGAAACCCTAGCAATTCCTACCCAGAGAACATCCCACTATTCATCCTCTTTTACTGTCTCAGTCCCCCGTGAATGGAATTCTCTACCTCAGAAGATAAGGGGCTGCCAGACAATAACCACTTTCAAGAAAAGGCTAAACGATTTCTTACGGGCGCAGTCAAATTGAAGTTACAATTATGACCCAGTTTAAGGCCGAATGGACGGGCGCAGTCAAATTGAAGTTACAATTATGACCCAGTTTAAGGCCGAATGGCCTTAACTCTGCCAGTTAAAATAAACCATTATTATTATTATTATTATTATTATTATTATTATTATTATTATTATTATTATTATTATTATTATTATTTACTTTTAAGGGTAAAATAATATTACAGATAAAGAATGAACTATTCAGAAGTATTATTTCTTTAATTAGCTAGTATTCTGAAGCTAAAAATTTGTTGTGAATTCCATAGTTGCTTCGTATGGAATTTATTTTTCGATTTTTAACTACAGAATTACATTTTTCTCATGCATTTATCACAACAATTGTTACCAATCACGCCATTCTTGTAAATTCTTCAAGACGGTACATTAGGATGCATAATTAAACTGTAAAGAATCAAGTTCCTAAGTCGTATGATTTGTAATAGTAATATGCGTTACAAGAGCGGTATGCTGACGTTTTCATGTTCGAGGAAAAGATTGAAAAAGCGAAACGTAGTTGAGCTTTTTTAATTTCCGAGAACATGAAAACAAACATACCGCTCGTGTATCGTACATTATTTTATGCGAAGATCGTTTATTACATACCTGAAAGAGGAATTTATAATTAGTTGCAATGAAATCTCCATCTTGGTTTCTGTTCAATGACGGCAACTTTGTAAAACAAATATATCTATCTTCAACATTGTTCCTATAAAATGTTTTCTGTGTTTACTAAACTGCAGCAGGCAGTGATATACGTCTGTCTTTTTTTCCCCCCAGTCTATTAAAAGTCTGGAATCTTGTTGATTTTTTCACGGCTTCCTTAATGTTACTTGCATTACAAATGCAGTAACTTTTGTGGTGTTGTAGAGTTTACTTAATTTTTGCAAATATTTAAAAACAATAATTAACAGTGCAATTTAGGTGAAATTGCAGTGGTAAGTTTCCAATTTATAATTATTACTATATTGAACGTCTTTAAAAATAATATGTTAAAAGCCTAAAGCAGTAAAATGAATATGACGCTTAAGCGGTAAGAATAGGGAAATTCTTATGTGTGTTACGTTGGGAATACTGAATGTGGTATTTCACACTTACCGCGTATTGGTTTTGTGCGGAAAGCAAGCAAATACGCACGATCTCGCACAAACAATTTTTTATAAGTGAGTAAGAATAACGTAATTTTTAGTTAGAAATTGAAAAACAAGGTCTGTAAAAAAAATAGTAATATACGTTACAAGAGCGGTATGTTGACGTTTTCATGTTCGAGGAAAAGTTTGAAAAAGCGAAAAGTAGTTGACCTTTTTTAATTTCCGAGAACATGAAAACAAACATACCGCTCGTGTATCGTACATTATTTTGTGCGAAGATCATTTATTACGTACCTGAAAGACGAATTTCTAATTAGTTGCAATGAAATCTCCATCTTGATTTCTGTTTAATGACGGCAACTTTAGAAAACAAAAATATCTATACTCCAATAGGCCATGATATACGTCTGTCTTTTCTTTTTCCACCCAGTCTACAAATGCGAACTTAAAACAAAAGGTAAGGTTATGTAATGATTTGTTTTTCATTTTAATATTTTAACAATATTATTTATATAACATATTGCAGTAATAACATCGGCATCTGGAATCTCGTTGATTTTTTTTCACGGCTTCCTTAATGTTACTTGTATCAAGAATGCATTAAGTTTCGTGGAGTAGTAGACTTTCTTAATGTCTGCAAATATTTAAAAACAATAATTAACATTGCAATTTAGATGAAATTCCAGTGGTAAGTTTCCAATTTATAATTATTACTATGTTAAACGTCTCTAAAAATAATATGTTAAAAGCCTAAAGCAGTAAAATGAATGTCGCGCTTAAGCGGTAAGAAGAGGGAAATTGTTATGTGTGTTACGTTGGGAATACTGAATGTGGTATTTCACACTTACCGCGTATTGGTTCTGTGCGGAAAACAAGCAAATACGCACGATCTCGCACAAAAGCTATTAACGATATATTTTTTTTAGCTTCAGGACACTAGCCAATTAAAACCCTTTGGAGCGTAGTGGTTATTCAGAAGAACCACCGGTTTCTTTCTTTATAAATTTTATGGTACAGATATTCCACCTAGAAACCACCTCTTAAATATACATAGAGGTGCCATCTGTGTTTTGAAATTGTGTGCAGAGTTAAAATGTTGAAAAAAATTAATCGGAGCTTCGTTATGATCCGTGAAATGAAAAACAAAAGAAATTAATTTGTGCTGCAAAGAGTTAAAGAAATGATAGCTACTTCTGAATAGATCATTCCCTATTTGTAATATTCTTTTACCCTTAAACCTAAAGAAAAAAAAAGAGTATATTTACAACTTGAAGTTAGTGCAACTGTGAAAATACTGAGATTAGACAAATGTTAATATGACATTTTTTGCTCAGAATTTCTTCGGAAATAAGCTCCTTAAGTGTCTGTAAATCCTCGTGAATCACCCTGTATATATTCCGGAAACTTTTTGAACCGAGTAGTATAAGCGTAAAAACAATAAATTGTATACGATGAAAGAGTAATGGAACGGAGAAAAACTCTGTCCGGCGCCGGGATTTGAACCCAGGTTTTCAGCTCTCTGATTCTTTATCCACTAAGCCACACCGGATACCCACCCCGGCGTCGGACAGAATCGTCTCAGTTTAAGTTCCAACTCTTGGGTTCCCTCTAGTGGCCGCCCTCTACACTATGTCATAGATGTCTATGAACGTAGAACTAAAGTCCACACATGTGCTGAGGTGCACTCGTTATGAGTGACTAGTTGGCCGGGATCCGACGGACGATTCTGTCCGACGTCGGGGTGGGTATCCGGTGTGGCTTAGTGGATAAAGTATCAGCACGTAGAGCTGAAAACCCGGGTTCAAATCCGGGCGCCGGACAGAGTTTTTCTCCGTTCCATTACTCTTTCATCGACGCAGAATATCTGCATGGAAATATCATATGTACTTGGGTACATTAAAATAATATATACCTAAATAAATTGTATATTTCAAAGATTTTGGCCAAATTTCAACTGTTTCCCCCGTTACAAAAGCAATAATAAAAATCAAAACAAAAGTCGAATATTCTTTCTTTCTCTCATTTTAACCTCTCCCTTCTAGGTACATTTACACGACCCACGCCACCCGGGCCTTACAGGGCCGCGACCTGTCGGGAGAGGAATTAAGCTATGGATCACATACATACTTTTTTGACCACACAAGGACATGGAGGGCCTCCCCGGATGAGGGATCAGCTCTATGCCAGGGCCGCCTCCGATACAACACAAACATTTAAGACATTACACAGCATTCACTCACACATATGAAAGGATTAAGGGAAGGATCGCCATCGATGGCCGGACTTTCAAGAGGTACAATCCCGGCATTTACCTGGAAATAACTGAGAAAACCATGAAAAACCTCAGTTAGGATTGCTGGCCCCTGGGATCGAACCCCGGACCTCCCGAATGCCAGGCCAGCCCTCTACCACTCCGCTAGCCAGCTCGGTGAAAGTCGAATATATTATCACAAAAAAGGGCACCCCACCAGTTCCTATTGACTGAAAATAAACTTTCCTTATTACAGGAATATTATCAAAAATACTACAGTACTTACAGTACATAATATGTAAGATATTATCTTCAACTACTCTTACGATTCCCTCTTTCACTGAAAACGCGGATATCTTGGTTGACTTCACAATCGGCAGATTTACTTGTATATCAAACGCGGATATCTTTGTTGACTTCACAATCGGCAGATTTACTTGTATATCAAACGCGGATATCTTTGTTGACTTCACAATCGGCAGATTTACTTGTATATCAGACGCGGATATCTTTGTTGACTTCACAATCGGCAGATTTACTTGTATATCAAACGCGGATATCTTTGTTGATTTCACAATCGGCAGATTTGCTTGTATATCAAATGCGGATATCTTTGTTGACTTCACAATCGGCAGATTTACTTGTATATCAAACGCGGATATCTTTGTTGATTTCACAATCGGCAGATTTGCTTGTATATCAAACGCGGATATCTTTGTTGACTTCACAATCGGCAGATTTACTTGTGTATGAAACGCGGATATCTTTGTTGACTTCACAATCGGCAGATTTACTTGTGTATCAAACGCGGATATCTTTGTTGACTTCACAATCGGCAGATTTACTTGTATATCAAACGCGGATATCTTTGTTGACTTCACAATCGGCAGATTTACTTGTGTATCAAACGCATCTTTGTTGACTTCACAATCGGCAGATTTACTTGTATATCAAACGCGGATATCTTTGTTGACTTCACAATCGGCAGATTTACTTGTATATCAAACTCGGATATCTTTGTTGACTTCACAATCGGCAGATTTACTTGTATATCAAACGCGGATATCTTTGTTGACTTCACAATCGGCAGATTTACTTGTATATCAGACGCGGATATCTTTGTTGACTTCACAATCGGCAGATTTACTTGTACATCAAACGCGGATATCTTTGTTGACTTCACAATCGGCAGATTTACTTGTATATCAAACGCGGATATCTTTGTTGACTTCACAATCGGCAGATTTACTTGTATATCAAACGCGGATATCTTTGTTGATTTCACAATCGGCAGATTTGCTTGTATATCAAACGCGGATATCTTTGTTGACTTCACAATCGGCAGATTTACTTGTGTATGAAACGCGGATATCTTTGTTGACTTCACAATCGGCAGATTTACTTGTGTATGAAACGCGGATATCTTTGTTGACTTCACAATCGGCAGATTTACTTGTGTATGAAACGCGGATATCTTTGTTGACTTCACAATCGGCAGATTTACTTGTGTATGAAACGCGGATATCTTTGATGACTTCACAATCGGCAGATTTACTTGTGTATGAAACGCGGATATCTTTGTTGACTTCACAATCGGCAGATTTACTTGTGTATGAAACGCGGATATCTTTGTTGACTTCACAATCGGCAGATTTACTTGTGTATGAAACGCGGATATCTTTGTTGACTTCACAATCGGCAGATTTACTTGTGTATCAAACGCGAATATCTTTGTTGACTTCACAATCGGCAGATTTACTTGTATATCAAACGCGGATATCTTTGTTGATTTCACAATCGGCAGATTTGCTTGTATATCAAACGCGGATATCTTTGTTGACTTCACAATCGGCAGATTTACTTGTATATCAAGCGCGGATATCTTTGTTGACTTCACAATCGGCAGATTTACTTGTATATCAAACGCGGATATCTTTGTTGATTTCACAATCGGCAGATTTGCTTGTATATCAAACGCGGATATCTTTGTTGACTTCACAATCGGCAGATTTACTTGTATATCAAACGCGGATATCTTTGTTGACTTCACAATCGGCAGATTTACTTGTATATCAAACGCGGATATCTTTGTTGATTTCACAATCGGCAGATTTGCTTGTATATCAAACGCGGATATCTTTGTTGACTTCACAATCGGCAGATTTACTCGTATATTAAACGCGGATATCTTTGTTGACTTCACAATCGGCAGATTTACTTGTATATCAAACGCGGATATCTTTGTTGACTTCACAATCGGCAGATTTACTTGTATATCAAACGCGGATATCTTTGTTGATTTCACAATCGGCAGATTTGCTTGTATATCAAACGCGGATATCTTTGTTGACTTCACAATCGGCAGATTTACTTGTGTATCAAACGCGGATATCTTTGTTGACTTCACAATCGGCAGATTTACTTGTATATCAAACGCGGATATCTTTGTTGACTACACAATCTGTAGATTTACTTGTGTATGAAACGCGGATATCTTTGTTGACTTCACAATCGGCAGATTTACTTGTATATCAAACGCGGATATCTTTGTTGACTTCACAATCGGCAGATTTACTTGTATATCAAACGCGGATATCTTTGTTGACTTCACAATCGGCAGATTTACTTGTATATCAAACGCGGATATCTTTGTTCACTTCACAATCGGCAGATTTACTTGTGTATCAAACGCGGATATCTTTGTTGACTTCACAATCGGCAGATTTACTTGTATATCAAACGCGGATATCTTTGTTGACTTCACAATCGGCAGATTTACTTGTGTATCAAATGCGGATATCTTTGTTGACTTCACAATCGGCAGATTTACTTGTGTATCAAACGCGAATATCTTTGTTGACTTCACAATCGGCAGATTTACTTGTGTATCACTTCGTTCTGCAGCACAACACGCGACAAACTGCGAGGAATTCAAGACAAGTCACCTGACGAAATGCAAAATCAGCTCTGCATTGCGTGTGAAATCTAGGGTCAAAATACATATTAAGAAGAGAAATCACGTGCCTTGGAAGTTGCGTGTTTGCTTCCCATTTCTTAGGTCCTTACCTTGATTCTGATACCGATCATCTTGATAGTGATTCAAGCTGGATTATTCGCTGTGGATTCTACGTGCTAATAAACTCCATGCAGTCCACTCGCGAGAGTAAAAACATAGACTACCGTAGATAAAAGGGATAAAGGGGACGGTTGATTGCCTGGTTGGATTTTTCTGAAGTTTTCCGATTGCATGGCGCATGTCAGGTAATGTATGGCAAATCCTCTACCTCATCTCGCCATATAACATCTCCCTATCACCAATTCCATTGGAGTTCTACATAAACAGTGTCGCTTTCAGTGTTCCCTCCAAACACGAATAAAAATAACAACAAAATTAACAGCTATAATTAAAAACATATCCTTTGAAAAAAAAAAGTAGGCCTAAGCAATAATAATCCCACCAGAATTGAAAATAAAACGTGATCAATAAATTTCATTAAAACAAACTTAACTTTTCTACGTCTGTAGTAAAATATTATTATTCCAATTATTGTATTTTAGCCATTAACATTTTCATTACAACCAATAACGAACATTTCACAAGCATCAATGTGAAATACGCAACGAGCTAGCACTCGATGGAAATACGACACAGTCCAAAGTCGACCGTGGACAGTCTATTGTTTCTAGTTGCTAACCGCTTGGAGCGCTTTATCACGAGATTTGCAAAAAATCATTTCAAGTTTCGCGACTGTATATAGTAGACTGTGAGCCTACTCTTTCAACTCTTGTAAGCAACGTTTTAGACGATCTTAAATAATACTTTCAAACCATTTTGTTTCACACCATCCTTTGCTAATTACAGGGCTTTATCCTGTCACCAATACTTGGCAACACGACCGCCCTATTTGTAGCACCTTTAATCTGATTTTGAAACTACTACCGCAATACTAGAAGAGGTCTTGTCGTCCCCCTCATCATACATGCTTTCTACTATACATAATTTTCTACATACAACTTGATGGCTGCTTTACTCAATTTTATTAACTGTTTTAATTTCATATCCTACTTTTAACATTATTTTAACTAGTTAAGACCAAGTGTTCATTTGTTAACATGTTTCATTCGACCTGAAGATGCCAATATATTTGGCAAAAACATTTGTCGTTAAAAAAAAATATACAGGGGCATCATTTTATTTTTACTTCAATTTTTATTCTACCTGAATATTTGAATGTACTTCACTCCCACCCCTTCTACTAAGGAAGTTCCAACTCCACACAGAACCAAGACCGCAGACAGTAAGCAGTACTGAGTTACTGAGTATAGTACGTTCCAGAAATATGTTCGCGTTTTCCAGTGACGAAAGAGCTTTCAATATTCAATCATATTTTCGCACAGGTACTGTCCGTTTGCCTACGTCTCATCCCGATTTCCCCCACCTGCTTCTGCTCGCCCCTCTGTAATAGCTGGGCTGTCTTAGCTCTTTTCTGAAAACATTAATTTCTCTTAGGAATTGGAAGTTTACGCAATATTATACAGCTGTTTAATTTAACTTAAATAAAAGAGCCTCGTTAAGTAATTAACTGTCACGTGATTTCCTCCCTTTCTACAATCCTGCGGCATAACCACTTGGACGGACAGTAGATAGCACGTCTGAGTAATTTTATGTTTTCGGGTCGGGCAGAAGTGAAGATTGAATTTACAGTAGGTACAGAATTATTTCAACATGAGTTACTAGTACGAAGGACGAAACTGGCAATTGGAATTAGATGCAATAGTCTATAGTGCGATAATATGCACAAAAGAACTGAAGCCTGTATCGAAATGAACGGCCACCATTTTCAAAATTGTGTTTAAATATTCATATTATGATTATTTTTCAATTTAACTTCTTTCTCTATATTGTACGCTAATGTGCTGCAGACAGTATAATATACACTGCATAATAAATACGTTCGCATGGATAACTCACTTCGTGAGTAAAAATACTTATTCTTAATACAGTACTGTACTTTGATTAAAGAAAAACCTAATGAAAATTATCAAACTCAAAATCGCGATATTTCCTAGTTTACGTAAATGGATGAACTACTTTTCTTCCGTCCTATACCTAGTAGAGTGATTTGTGTTTTACGCCAGTATCATCGAACTCCAGTCTTGGAGGGGGGAGCAAGCGGTGTTTCCGGTTCTCTAAAGGTATAGACAGGTTAATATTAAAAATGTTAGTAAAAATAAAATGATGTCCCTGTACAAATAAACACGACTTCCATTCTGTCAGAGTGTAATTGAAGGATTCAGAACCATGTGGGCCAAGCGCCTTTACTGGAACCGTAGAAAACAAGGGTAAAAATGAAGTTATTGCCATAATTCAATAGAAACATATAGCAAGTAATATAAAGTATACATATTAAAACTAAATGATATGTCAATCTTCATTTAACTATGGTATTCACTTAACTTTAAACCCTTGCTTTTTCTGTTTCTAATAAATGGCGCTTGGCCCACTATGGCTCTGAATCCTTCAATTAATGTTCTCTATTAAATAGAAAGTAATTAATAAGCATACGAATCACGATATTCATCATCACAAATGAAAAATAATTTGTAAATGACATGTCTAAAAACTGAACTTACAAGCAACCCTACACTGAGGGAGGATAACAAAGAACGTTAACATGTTGTAGAAACTTCTTGTCAGATATAGCTACGGTAGTAAGTAGCACACTCCAAACCCTCTTGTTATTAGACAGTTTCGCATGTCGACTCAGGAAAGACTCAGGAAAGTATTTTTCGTTGAGATTTGCAACAGTTAAATGATTGGGTTGTGAGTACTCCGCCAAGCGAAAACGCTCTTTTGTTTAAGAGGTTAGGTACAGCTCACAGCAGTAAAATTTTTGGAAATATTCAACATTTTTTCCCTCCATTACTGTATCTTGTACAATAATGAAAGATGGTATGTGTAAAACACTGTCCTTCTGCTATATGAAAAAAAAAAATATTTTTACGATTTAAAAAAATTAGTTTTTTTTTTTTCAAAATTAAAGATGGTGGCAGTTCATTGTACAGTGATGAAACGTTTCCCTCCTAACTCATAAATTTGTTAACTTTTTCATGTTCTCTCTCTTTTATTTTATTGCTGAAAGTCATGTTTACAATATCGTGCTCTTTCAACTACATTCCTCAATAAATAATATTTTTTTTTTATTTTGTGTTAGAAGAAAATACTGATATTTGACCATTTTTTAAAATGAATTTATTTTTTATCAGACAATCTATCAAAGATAGAGGAGTGATCTTGCATCATATTGTAGATATGATATGCACAAATACACACAAAATATTTCATTACAGAATGTTGGATAGTGAGTAGTGACCACTTTTAAAAGTAAGTTACATTATTTCCCAACATTTCTCTCACTGTGACTTCCCATCTAAGGTGAAAAAAAAAGGTTTACCGCTTATCAACTTTTGAAGGTTTAAATATCTATTCTGAACAGATCACATAGAAGTAAGTAATTTTTTCTTACTTTTCAAAAAAGATTTTCATTCCGAATTTTTTTCTATGTCTTCCTTAGACATTGAGCTATCAATTAAAAAATTACAGCGCGATCGATTGACTATTATAGGAGCTACGACATGATAAATGTTAAAAAGCGGGAAATATCGTATAATGATTCTTTCCACAGTTTTATGAACGGTAACATAGGGACACAGAGTAACCAGTATGAGGTTTAGAGTACACGGAATATAAATGACGTCATGACCCGTGTGGGGTGACTGCAACAGCACAGGTGGGTCCGTAATGTGCATTACCGTTGTGCTTGGCTGCGGTACGTGTAACAGGCTTCGGCGTAGGGACACCTGATTGAAGGTTACAACTCACGTTAATACTTTTGTGCGAGATCGTGCGTATTTGCTTGTTTTCCGCACAGAACCAATACGCGGTAAGTGTGAAATACCACATTCAGTATTCCTAACGTAACACACATAACAATTTCCCTCTTCTTACCGCTTAAGCGCGACATTCATTTTACTGCTTTAGGCTTTTAACATATTATTTTTAGAGACGTTTAACATAGTAATAATTATAAATTGGAAACTTACCACTGCAATTTCACCTAAATTGCACTGTTAATTATTGTTTTTAAATATTTGCAAAACTTAAGTAAAGTCTACTACTCCACGAAACTTATTGCATTCCTGATACAAGTAACATTAAGAAAGTCGTAAAAAAATCAACAAGACCGGCAAAATTAAACTTGCCGATATTATTACTGCAATATGTTATATAAATAATATTGTTAAAATATTAAAATGAAAAATAAATCATTACATAACCTTACCGTTTGTTTTAAGTTCGCATTTATAGACTGGGGGGGGGGGGAAATGACAGACGTATATCACGGCCTGCTGGAGTATAGTAAACACGGAAAACATTTTATAGCAACAATGTTAAAGAAAGATATTTTGGTTTTCCGAAGTTGCCGTCATTAAACAGAAACCAACATGGAGATTTCATTTCAACTAATTAGAAATTCGTCTTTCAGGTATGTAATAAACGATCTTCGCACAAAATAATGTACGATACACGAGCGGTATGTTTGTTTTCATGTCCTCGGAAATTTAAAAAGCTCAACTACGTTTCGCTTTTTCAATCTTTTCCTCGACCATGAAAACGTCAACATACCGCTCTTGTAACGAATATTACTATAATGGTAGACATTTATTGTCTACACTAGGAATGTACTGTATATACTGCATCTGTACTGGGTGAAATATATTTTGTGCCGTACTATGACGGACTGTTTACATGTTGAGAAACGAAGTAAAGGCGCGCTCCATCTCCCACTCCACTCGACCAACACAACACTATCGTCCGTGCGTTCTGAACTCCATGCGTTTCTGTGCCCAGTACCGAAGCCTGGTCATTACTGACGTCAACTTAGCGTTAACGTTTAGCGTACGACGAGGGTGCGAAAACTGTCTATTCATTGGCAAGATTCGCATAGCTAGCTACAGTTCCAACAGCAGCAGGTCGTCTCACGTCTACACAACTACTTCAAACATAGGATGTTTTATAGTGATCTATACAGTTGCCACGTTCAAACGACACATAATTCATCACTCATTGGACTCTACTGAACAAGAGTTCCACAGAATATTATGAAGTTTAATTACAACACTACGTAGTTTTTAACATTATTTTAATTTGATGACTTGTAATATTACATTTTAATTATGTAGATGTTTTGTACATCATTAATCTTAAACAGTTTATCTACCACCAATGTAATGGCTACACAGTTTGATATTGAGATATTGTATAATTGTGCCTGAAGATGCCTGAATGGGCGAAAACGTTTACAATTTGTAATTCATGTACAGGGACATCATTTTATTTTTACTTGCATTTTTATTGTACCTGCATTTCTGAATGTACTTCACTCCCACCCCTTCACAAATGTCCTTGCTCCCGTCAGACACACAAACTTACGGCCGCTGTTGCATTCGAAGTCTTCAAGCAGTGAAGTAAACACTGCAGTGTATAGTGTGTTTCAGAAATATGGTTACGTTTACTATAGAAGAAACAACCTATATTAATAATATCGTATTATATATAATTATATTCAAGAAACGATAAATTCAATTTCAGAGAATATGCTTCATAATGTTTTTAATAATACGCATAAAAGAATTGAAGCCTGCATTGTAATGAACGGCAACCATTTTCAGCAACTTGTTTAAAAATTCAGATTAGCTTTTTTTGAATTGAGGTGGCTAGAAGCAAAGGAATGCTAGTGACATTTGTAATAACATGAGTTAAGTGCATCCAGTGTAAGCTAAAGTAGGCCTATCTAAAATTTTAGTGGCAAAGGGATATTTTAATCGCATCACACATTAAAATTTAAATAAAAATCTCACAGATCTTACGAAAGCTTAAATATTTATACTCCTTTTTCTCAAAAGTAACTTAAGTGCACTTACAGCCCTTTACTTATGACCCTCTCAATTTAAATGCACTCTCCATATTGTATGTTAACACCAATAATTAATATGCTAAGTAAAGTAGACATTACATAACGAACATAGCCGCCTGAAAAGTTGAGTCTTTTTTTTTTAATATTACTACTCTACTGTATTTTGATTAATTCCGTAAAAGTGATAATCAAACTGAAAATCGTAATATCGTATTTCCCTATAACATAAATGGATACACTACTTTTCTCTCCTCCTATACCTAGTAAAATGATTTGTTTACATATTGCACTAGTAACATCAAACTCCTGTAATGGAAGGGGGCAACAGTGTTTCCGAGTATAGCCAGGTTAATGTTAAAAATGTTGGTAAAAATAAAGTGATGTCCCTCTATATAAAACTTAATGACCATATAATATAAGTCATTATTTTACATTGATTTGTCATTTGACTGAGTAACAAATATTATATTGTGTTTATCTACACTTAAGTATAGTTTTGAGATATAAAAGAAAAACCATTTGAAAGTTACAACGACATTTTTATTTGTATGTAGTTAATTTCTTTGGAAAAAATACCTCAAGAAACACATTTATCGGGGCAAGTTACCTGGTTGAGGTTTTTTCCGGGGTTTTCCCTCAACCCAATATGAGCAAATGCTGGGTAACTTTCGGCGGTGGACCCCGGACTCATTTCACCGGCATTATCATCTTCATCTCATTCAGACGCTAAATAACCTATGATGTTGATAAAGCGTCGTAAAATAACCTACTGAAAAAAAAGAAACACATTTAAAGCTGTCTTGTTGACAATTGTTATTTCAATTAAAACAGTGATTTTAATTGATGGATCCAGGTCCTTTCGGCAATTATCGATTCAATTATAAAACACGACGATGTTAGTGGTCAGGTAGGTTCAAGGGTGCCGTACTCATCCGACCTGCACTTGTAGAGGATAAGGTGGGACATCCTGTGGAAGACCGCAGTCGTTTTCCACGGGTATTAAGTTAAGTGGGCCTGGAGTTTATGCAGGCAATATCGGTGAAGCGGAGACACCGCGAGCGCTGCTCTGAGCTGCATTATTCAGAAACTAGGTCCCGGCTTCAGCTCGCAACGCAGCGACTGCCCCCAGAACCAGGGGTGACCAAACAGAGCGCCTTCACGCTTCGTTGAGGTATCCACATGCAAATAGGATTAAGCAGGAAGCCGGATCCGACGCTGGCCATGCTGGTTCGAGTGCTTAATGACAGCAAATATTACTCTGTGTTTACAGTATTAACTAGGGTCCCTCGGTCTGCCGCGCTAGTCGTGTGGTACGAAGTTCGTGGCTCGTCTGGCCGAGGTTGAAGGATTTAAACAGGGTGACCAGTTGTTACGGTTTTGGATGCTTTGTTCCAGTGTCTCGAAAAATGTCCCCGTGACGCAAGATGTCTCGGTTTTTAGGGGGATCAGGGAGTAATTCATATATACAGGGACATCATTTTATTTTTATTAACATTTTTAATATTAACTTGCTTATACCTCTGGATCAACGTCGTTTGCTACCCCCTTCCATGACTGGAGTTCGATGATACTGGCGTAATATACAAACAAATCACTTTACTAGGTATAGGAGGGAAGAAAAGTAGTTCATCCATTTACGTAAACTAGGAAATATTGCGCTTTTGAGTTTGATCATTTTCATTAGGTTTTTGTTTAATCAAAATACAGTACAGTGAAACCTCTCATTTACGGACATCAAAGGGACGTAACAATCTGTCCGCATCTGAGAGGTGTCCCTTATTGGGAGGGAGGCTCCCCAATCTAACAGTAAATTTATAATATGCATTATGTATCCCTTAACGCTTTAAATGAAATGTATTACTGTAATTTAATTCTAAATACAGTATAGAGTACTACGGTAAATTCTTTGCAACTTTCAACTACAGTAGATAAGACCGAAAAAGGAAAATACAGTACTGTGCCATGTACTGTAATTTACAGTTTTCAACTTAATCTTTACGTTCAGGTGCCATGTCTCTCGAAACAGAACAACTGATTGAAGTGAAGAGAACAATCCTACTAACCCTATCATGTGTCGAATATAATTTCACGATTGCAGAAATCTTGGACCCATCACACAGGTTAAATTTTATGACTTTGTTTATCCACCCGCTTCCAGCTAACAAGGACTAGCCAACTAGGCTAGTGGTAGCCTACGAGACCCTTATTGTCTTCTTTCGTGTTAAGGAATTTCTGTACTAAATTTTTCATTTTTGCAACAAATTAGATCTTGAAATCCTAGTTCTGTCCGCAGTCAGGAGGTAAAGCAAGCTTTAGGACTGTGAAACAGCTGTCCGTGTCCGTGTCTGAGAGTGTCCGTAAACGAGAGTTAAATTTATCATTATTTCTATATTATTTCAGTTGGGACATAAATATCTGTCCGTATATGAGGAGTGTCCGTATCTTGGGGATGTCCGTAAGGAGAGGTTTCACTGTACAGTATTAACAATGAGTGTTTTTACTCACGAACTGAGCTGTCCATGCGGACGTATTCATTATGCAGTGTATATTATACTGTCTACAGAGCATTAGCGTACAGTATAGGGAATGAAGTTCAATTGAAAAATAATCATAACATGGATATTTAAACGCATTTTTTTAAAATGGTGGCCGTTCATTTCGATACAGGCTTCAGTTCTAATGTGAATATTATCGCACTATAGATTATTATACTTAATTCTAATTACCAGTTTCGTTCTTCGTACTAGTAACTCATGTTGAAATAATTCTGTACCTACTCTATAAAAGAGTACCTTACGTACTGTAAATTCAATTTTCACTTCTGTCAAATCCGAAAAGATAAAAGTACTCGGACATACTATGTACTGTACGTCCAAGTGGTTATGTCGTAGGGTCGTAGAAAGGGAGGAAATCACGAGACAGTTAATTACTTAACGAGGCCCTTTTATTTAAGTTATTTTAAACAGTTGTATAATATTATGTAGACGTCCAATTCCTAACAGGAATTAATGTTCTCACAAAAGAGCTAAGACAGCCCAGCCACTAGCTGGCGAATGAAAGCTGGTGGAGGAAGCCGGGATACGACGTAGGCAAATGGACGACAGTGCCTGTGCGAAAATGATTCAATACTGAAAGCTCTTTTGTCACTGGAAAACGCGAATATATTTTTGAAACGTACTATTTACTATGACCGTAAGACTACTATGATTGTATACGCGGTCTTGGATCTGTGTGGAGGACGATTGAACTTCATTAGTAGAAGGGGTGGGAGTGAAGTACATTCAAAAACTCAGGTACAATAAAAATTGAAGTAAAAATAGAATGATGTCCCTGTACATTATACAAAACTGGAGAAAGACTGCAGCCTTGTTTGACGGGAAGCGGAATTCTCGTCATTGTACCATCTAATCGTGGCGCTACAGCCCGTGAAGGGCCTAGACCGACCAGCCGGCTGGTGGTCTCACGCCCACATGCCGAAGCAGAGGTGGACGATCATCCAACCAGAATGGAGGTATCGTGTGGTTAGCACGATGACCCCCCAGCCGTTATAGCTGGCCGGATTTCGCTACCAATCGTAGCTCCCCAAGTGCATCACGACGCTGGGTGGGCACCGGTCACATACACTGTCCGAAATTTCATTAGAAAATGTCTTCCCCCATGAGGACTCGAACCAGCGCGCATTCCGTAACGCGAGTCCTAGGCAGGATGCCTTAGACCACGACGCCACGGCGCGGGACTATTGTACCACCTAGTCACTGAAATTTTGTCGCCCGGTGTTTTGGTCACTTAGACTTTTTGGTCACCCGATATTTTGGTTACCAATACACATTTTCTTAAAAATAATAATTTATTTTGACAAGTAAAATATCCATAGGTACACTGTATAAAATGTTACGTGATTATTAGACTTCGTGGAATTGCTACGAGAATAGTAAGGTTTACTACGCACGCGGTATAGACTGTATGAGAAAGGGTCGTGCAACCGATGGAGTATGCCTCTGATGTAAACACTGAGCAGTATACTGCGGTTACAATAAAACCTGTATCCTGCATTCAAGAAATATAATGAATGATCACTGAAGTAGAAAATGTCTAAACATGTAAATACACAATTATTTTGTAGAGAGATATATTAACTCTTAAAATTTAATATAATATACTCACATCATCTTTGAATATATGCATTGCAGTGAACAGTTACGTACATTTTGAGCGACTGCAAAGTGAACCTCCTCCGATGGTCACTCAAACAGTTTTTAAATTGGGAAAATTTACGTTGAACATCACACGATGTAATAGGTGCATATTTGAAGAACGGAAAGTCACTACTTTTTAGTACACCAACTTCAGACATCTTGTCGTGACCTGATAGTAGATCATTTATAATACGAAGTTGTGAATAGGCAGAATTTTTAGCAATAATGTTTCTCAACTTACATTTCACTTTTTCTGAAATTACTGAATTGTTATTTTGGATAACGGTTTGTGATACTTCATACACTATATTAAGGGCTTCTGAGAGTTGTAGTTTAGACGATTCTAACAGAGTGATGCTTTTGGACACTATTTTAAAATTAGAATCAATGAACAGAATATCTTCCAATAGCTGTTCAGGAGAAAATGATTTTACAGCTGCAACAGCGGAACTGTTTTTGCTATCCAATGCATCAATTACGTCCATTATTTTGCCGTAATATTCTGCATAATAATTAACAGCATCCAACCACGTTTCCAAACGGGTCAAGACTGGCTGCGGGGGTAACAGTATTCCAGAGGGAATTTTTTGGGACAGCAACACTCTCATTGTAGCATGTTTGATTGAATTCTTGTCTGCACTGAACAAATGTTAAGCTTTGACTATTCCAACCACAGTAATGCAAAAACAAGTGCTTACATAGGTATACATTAGCTGTAGCTGCTCTATCTATTTGGACCGGTCACAACTTTTAACATGAACTGCTTATACTACGAGACCGGGCGGCTACTCACCTCCTCTATACTACCGTACATAGGCAACCTGATTGCATGCTGCGTGTGGCAATTCACCGAAGTCTAGTGATTAATGTTTCAAAACTGTCACACACACACATACACACACACACACACACACACACACATATATATATATATATATATATATATATATATATATATATATATATATTGCTGCTTAGGAAATTATATTGTGAGACATAAAAATTCATTCAACGTGAAAGAAAATCACGTATATGCGTTACTGGAATTGTTTCGAGTGAACCTAAACATACATTTCCCTCTCCTTCATCTCTTCAGTATCACTGGATCCTGTAAAGCATCTTCTGAGCTTGCAAGTATTTCATTTTCTCAGATAATAAAAGAATAATCGTGATGTCTTTCCAGACGATAGCGTTCTTATACACGGCTATCGTTTTAAATCTAAATTCAGATACACAAACCCATTCGAAAGCTGAAGCAATTCTATGTTTTATAGACTTCTTATGCAAATATAAATGTACATTCTATTCAGTCGTTTTCGCTAGAACCCATGTGGATATAACATACAGCAGTAATGAAAGGGAAAATAAAGGAAGATGTAACATTAGAAAGTTACATAAAACTACACACAATACATACAGATGTTATAAATATCAGTTTTAGAATTTGCGATGTAGAAAATGGCAGAAATTATGGTTGAATCGTAGTTGTGGTACCACTACCCAATGGTTTAACACGAATATGCATATAGAGTTAGTATATTGATTAGGCCTATAATAATTACTTATTTACAAATGGCTTTTAAGGAACCCGCAGATTCATTGTCGCTCTCACATAAGCCCGCCATCGGTCCCTATCCTGAGGAAGATTAATCCAGTCTATATCATCATATCCCACCTCCTTCAAATTCATTTTAATATTATCCTCCCATCTACGTCTCGGCCTCCCCAAAAGTATTTTTCCCTCCGGTCTCCCAACTAACACTCTATATGAATTTATGGATTCGTCCATACGTTCTACATGCCCTGCCCATCTCAAACGTCTGGATTTAATGTTCCTAATTGTCAGGTGAAGGATACAATGCGTGCAGTTCTGCGTTGTGTAACTTTTTCCATTCTCCTGTAACTTCATCGCCCTTAGCCCCAAATATTTTCCTAAGAATCTTATTCTCAAACACCCTTAATCTCTGTTCCTCTCTCAAAGTGAGAGTCCAAATTTCAAGACGAGTGAAGTCATAAGTCATTTAAAGTGGAACTCATTTAAAATGGAACCAACACATTAATTACCTTTGTAATAAATAACGTAAAATAGTATATTATCTTGTTTTATTGAGGAATTGCTTGTCAATAAGTTTATTACGCACAATATATTTAACTTTATTTCAATCGGTAATTATGTATGGAATTACAGGATGGGGTATCTCATTTAAATCCAATTTTACTCCACTTTATTTATTACAGAAGAAAACAATTAAAATATGTTTTTGTAAAGCTATTGATTTTCCATCTCAAAATTTGTTTTTAGACTTTAATGTACTTAATGTAAGACAAATTTATTATATTGTATTAATAAAATTCATACATGAAAATCGAAATAATTTCGAATTGTATTCTCATAGTTATGAAACTAAAGGTATGAATTCTTTAAGATTGTTTGAACCAAAATGCCACACTGTTACAGTATTTAATCATAGTAGTAATTTAGGCCCAAGAATATATAACAAATTTATATTTAAATATCATAATCTTGTCAATTCTAATAGTTCTAGTATTAAATTGAAAAAGTTATGTATGGATTTTATAAAAATTGAAAAATTGTAAATTTAAATTTATATACTATAATTGCATAGTAGACATAAAACAAATTCTATTGTATAATTATTAATTTCAATTCAGGAATCCGCCCCTGAGCACGAGTTCTACTCTTTCAGGGGCGAGCTAAAGTTTTTCTGTATATATTATATTTTATGTTACAATTATTAGCAAAATAATAAATAAATAAATAAATAAATAAATAAATAAACAATAAGAAACGAGAACACACACTAAGAAATTATCAGTCACTATCGATTAGTAGGGGTCAGGTAACTTTGACCAGTGTGTATGCATCCGATTCCGAAAAGACGGAGATAAATGCTTAGTTCCCACCCCGGAATCGAACACGGTCTGTTAGATTTGTAGCCAAAAATCCTGTTGATCTTGCCACAGCGGAAAATGGTTTGATAGTAATTATATAATAGAAAACATATTGAGATATAATAGCATCGCGTTCAGATGTGTAGCTACAGTGCTCGGGATATCCAGCAGCATGTATGTCACACTGCCCTCTCTCGATCGATACTGGGGTATGCGAGGGGTGCGTCCTGATGTACGACCTTTACTTTTCTGACATGACATTTGTATTACTCCT
The DNA here is from genome assembly GCF_040183065.1 of Periplaneta americana. NCBI lineage: Eukaryota > Metazoa > Arthropoda > Insecta > Blattodea > Blattidae > Periplaneta > Periplaneta americana. The sequence goes on from NC_091129.1 coordinate 155,193,569, forward strand.
GCTCGCATTATACTTCCTAGCTCTCGATGTCAGAGACTAACACAAAGAAATTTACTTCTAACTACAAAACTATCCAATACATTCATATATATATATATATACACACACACACAGGGACATCATTTTATTTTTACCAACATTTTTAATATTAACCTGTCTATACCTTTAGAGAACCGGAAACACCGCTTGCTCCCCCCTCCAAGACTGGAGTTCGATGATACTGGCGTAAAACACAAGTCACTCTACTAGGTATAGGAAGGAAGATAAGTAGTTCATCCATTTACGTAAACTAGGAAATATCGCGATTTTGAGTTTGATAATTTTCATTAGGTTTTTCTTTAATCAAAGTACAGTACTGTATTAAGAATAAGTGTTTTTACTCACGAAGTGAGTTATCCATGCGAACGTATTCATTATGCGGTGTATATTATACTGTCTACAGTACATTAGCGTACAATATAGAGAATGAAGTTAAATTGAAAAATAATCATAATATGAATATTTAAACACAATTTTGAAAATGGTGGCCGTTCATTTCGATACAGGCTTCAGTTCTTTTGTGCATATTATCGCACTATAGACTATTGCATCTAATTCCAATTGCCAGTTTCGTCCTTCGTACTAGTAACTCATGTTGAAATAATTCTGTACCTACTCTACGTACTGTAAATTCAATCTTCACTTCTGCCCTACCCGAAAACATAAAATTACTCAGACATGCTATCTACTGTCCGTCCAAGTGGTTATGCCGCAGGATTGTAGAAAGGGAGGAAATCACGTGACATTTAATTACTTAACGAGGCCCTTTTATTTAAGTTAAATTAAACAGCTGTATAATATTACGTAAACTTCCAATTCCTAAGAGAAATTAATGTTTTCAGAAAAGAACTAAGACAGCTCAGCTATTACAGAGGGGCGAGCAGAAGCAGGTGGGGGAAATCGGGATGCTACGTAGGCAAACGGATAGTACCTGTGCGAAAATATGATTCAATATTGAAAGCTCTTTCGTCACTGGAAAATGCGAACATATTTCTGGAACGTACTATACTCAGTAACTCAGTACTGCTTACTATCTGCGGTCTTGGTTCTGTGTGGAGTTGGAACTTCCTTAGTAGAAGAGGTGGGAGTGAAGTACATTAAAAAACTCAGGTACAATAAAAATTGAAGTAAATATAAAATGATGTTCCCTGTATATATATATAATTTGAACTGGTAATGAAAATTACGGGAAAACGGCTGAACCAATTTTAATAAATGACCCCTCATTTTGAAGCTTGGAACCCAAAGTTTTTCACAAAAATAGTAGTTTTGAGTGAAATGTCAATTTTCCTACATAATTTTCCTATTTTTCAAAATCCATCTGTCGTCAGTTTTGAGAACTAATGGCTTTTCAGAATAAAACAAAACACACACACTACAACAAACAATATTACACGAAGGCCATGACCTGCAGTATTGCTGACATATTTAGAGCTCAAATTCTCTGGCACCATAATTCCAATAGCAATGTCGATCTTCATTTGTGTAATTTTTTAGAACATCTCAAGACTTACTAAAAATAATTTACAGGTCTGATTCTCTGGTCCGTAATTTTCTGATTGCAGCTGTGTATTGGATTTTAGAAACTACAAAACTTAAGAAGGTTTGATGACATTATTACATTAAAATTGAATATTATCACAGTTTATGCCATGATGTATTTGTCACTAATGATATACATTAATGCCATTGATATATGATGATATGAAAGTGAACCCTTTTGGGGCTATATAAGTAGGCGTAGAGAATATCTTAAATTAGTTCTTAATATCTATAATTTACAGAGTAACGGCTATAGTATATATAGAGTTACTGAAAACTACAAAACTTACGTAACATAACAATATTGCTATTAAAAATGAAATATTTTTACAGTTATTACTGAAGTGGTGTGGGTCTTTCTGATATATTTAATGGCTGGGCGGTGTAGATACTTATATGTGTGATTCTCTAATTTTTCTAGGATATAGTGCAGTAATATGGAAGCGGCATTAGTAAATTGAGTTATGCTTTCTATTTAACTGCATCTTATCAAAATTAATTTCATATTCCTTTGGTTTAATCGATTAAATCTGAGCTCGCTGCCAAGCATATGATTTTGTAGTAGGGAGAACTCAAAGAACTGAAGATAGATGTGTTCAAGAAAAAGTATTTAGCATAAAAAAGAGGAAGCTTTTTAAAAGAGATATTTTTGACGGGATTATTGAGTTATTATATTGCTTTAAATGTTACATCTTCATCATTATGGAAGCAAATACATTTCAAAATGTCTGGTAATCTTTCTGGAAAATAAATATGAACAATTTTATTTGAACTTATAATTAAATAAATTTGCAGCATTTGTAGCACAAGCCACTAGTACCGATATAATTCAATTAATTAATTTTCTCAACCAGTATCACGTGATGCCAATATACTCGCAGAAATGCATTCAATTTTAAAATATCGTACTTACTATATTTCCTACATCCAAAGGGTCTTAGACTAGAAATGTTTAGTTCAATGTAGTTCAGTTTATAAGTATAAATAAGGATGTAACTGGCTTATTTGAACTGTTGAATCAGTGAAGGGTGATGAGTCAGTGAAGTTATTGTTTACAGTGCCAGTGAATAGTTCCGATCAGTGATAATTTATACCGTCAGTGAAATGTGTTCTATAGTGTCAGTGAAATGTGTTATAGAGTGTCAGTGAAATGTGTCATAGTGCCAGTGCAGTGAGTGAGATAGAGAGTAAAGTGAAAGATTAATTATTATCAGTACCAATGTGAAACTTATGTGAGGCCTATACATATGTAGGTTGTAATGGAAAATTAGGTTCACTTATTAATTAGGCTATCAACTGCAACGAACATATTTCCGTTAGTGAGAGAAATTACATCAGTCAAGAAACTTCTGATAATGAAACGCAGCGCCGTATCCTAGCAACCGCTTATTGCAAGCGCAGATTGAATATAAATCATGACAAAATCAAGTCGTTTACTCCTGACACTAGTGGTTCTCATATCCATCAAGCGCCAGAGAGCAGGTGCAACTTACCGCTGAAATCTCAGGCTATTATGTGTGACATCAGCAGAAGAAATTGGACAAGACGTTCGTGAGAACACTTAGAGGCCTTACATCACAGTCGTTAACGTCATTGCTTGAGTCTAAATGAAGAAAGTCTGACGAAGAGTTGATATCTACTGTACCTATATGCATGTTAGTACAGTGTATGTATGTATGTATGTATGTATGTATGTATGTATGTATGTATGTATGTATGTAGTCCATACCTGTGGAGTTACGGTTAACCGTTTCTAACCCAAATTAAATATACAAGCAATCCATGTTGAAACAAATAGCTGTATTAGGACCAATTCAGTGACCAAGTTACGGTAGTGGCAACATTTGAAACAAAACTACATTGATGAAAATGTATTGAAATAGAAGTTATCCAGCAAAATTTACCTTCATATGTAACACACAAGTATATAAACGATATAAAGTTAATTATTGCCATATGGTATCTATAGGTAAGAAAGGGTTAACGCGTCTGAACGCGAAACCAGGTGGCCCGGGTTCGATTCCCGGTCGGGGCATGTTACCTGGTTGAGGTTTTTTCCGGGGTTTCCCCTCAACCAATATGAGCAAATGCTGGGTAACTTTCGGTGCTGGACCCCGGACTCATTTCACTAGCATTATCACCTTCAACTCATTCAGACGCTAAATAACCTAAGATGTGGTAAAATAACCTAGTAAAATAAAAATAAAAATTGTATGTATGTATGTTGGGCGTATGTATGTTATGTATATGTATATTGTGTTGTTTACAGGGTGAATCGTAAGTAATGTCATTAATTTCGGGGGGATTATTCTTTGAGATATTTTAAACGAAGTTTAATACGATTTTTCTCGTCTTTGCTTTCTTTTCGAGAAAATAAAAAATATTTTGTGCGAAATCGTGCGTATTTGCTTGTTTTCCGCACAGAACCAATACGCGGTAAGTGTGAAATACCACATTCAGTATTCCCAACGTAACACACATAACAATTTCCCTCTTCTTACCGCTTAAGCGCGACATTCATTTTACTGCTTTAGGCTTTTAACATATCATTTTTAGAGACGTTTAACATAGTAATAATTATAAATTGGAAACTTACCACTGCAATTTCACCTAAATTGCAATGTTAATTATTGTTTTTAAATATTTGCAAAAATTAAGTAAAGTCTACTACTCCACGAAACGTATTGAATTCCTGATACAAGTAACAATAAGGAAGCCGTGAAAAAATCAACAAGATTCCAGATGCCGATGTTATTACTGCAATATGTTATATAAATAATATTGTTAAAATATTAAAATGAAAAATAAATCATTACATAACCTTACCGTTTGTTTTAAGTTCGCATTTATAGACTGGGGGACAAAAAAGACAGACGTATATCACGGCCTGCTGGAGTATAGTAAACACAGAAAACATTTTATAGCAACAATGTTAAAGAAAGATATTTTGGTGTTCCGAAGTTGCCGTCATTAAACACAAACCAACATGGAGATTTCATTGCAACTAATTAGAAATTCGTCTTTCAGGTATGTAATAAACGATCTTCGCACAAAATAATGTACGATACACGAGCGGTATGTTTGTTTTCATGTTCTCGGAAATTAAAAAAGCTCAACTACGTGTCGCTTTTTCAATCTTTTCCTCGAACATGAAAACGTTAACATACAGCTCTTGTAACGTATATTACTATTTTGTGTAATATGTCGTAGCTTGTTTTGGGAAAGCCATTGATTTAATTCTCAATATGTTCAGTCAATTGAAGAGATTGGTGTATTAAGATGACTATTACACTTTTACTATGTCATATTACTTTTGACCAATAAAACGGTACGAAAGGACGTATTTCAACCAATCATGGCTGCTTATCGCACAATTTTATCGCGTCCCTAGCATTTGTTTAATTTTATCGCGTCCCTAGCATGTGTTTCTTTGTTTGCCAACATTTCAAACTGCGCTGGTCTGGACGTCAAAAAAATATATATATAAAATTACAAACCACTCCAGTCGATGCACAGCAGTTTTAAATATGACTCGCATTGGCAGTCTTTTGTATACATGTAACTCTCATCTCAATCAAATTGTTGGATTCTTTGTAAGTTCATGCATATGTATATACACTTTTTGCTGGTTGAGTGGAAGAGAAGGCCTTACGGCCTTAACTCTACCAGCTAAAATAAATCATTAAAAAAAAAAAAAAATCAAGAACAAGAATTAATAAAAATCACTGATCATACCTATGCATCTTCTGAAATCCGAATTAAAAATAAATGAAGAGCACCATTCGGAAATCCTGAATAAGTTGAATACACCATGTAGGCCTAAATCAACGAGTTCCACTTCTATTACACAGACGTCCAATATAACATCAATTGAACCACCAACCACATTCAAATTTCAAAATTGTACATTCAATAATTATTCCTTTTAAAATTATTCATGTTTATTTTTTATGTCATCGTTGTTAATTAAAACTTTTCTAACACTTGTGTATATTAGTTAGGTTATGGTATAGCTTCTGCTATATAATATTATGGATAGTCACGTATCAGAGATTGTTTAATATTAAGATTTATTGAAAATCATCTGTCAAGTGACGTTGATTACTGGGATTCGGATAATTGGAGTGGAATGTTGCATTTTAATAAAAATGAAACTGAATGAACAAAGCCCTCTTGACTAGTAACATTGCCATCGTGTATAATAGATCGAGAACTTCTCGACGAGAAGGCATTGCTCACTACTGCCATCTAGCATGCATCTAGCGTAATATTTGTAATGATGAGATGGTACAATAATAAATTTTAAGACAGTTGTATTTTCGTAAGTCAATTAATATTTTATTGTATTGGAGTACTTCGTTACTTCTAATCTTTATATACATTAATCTAATCGTGTAATAGTCAATTAAATCCCACTCGAGTTTTGATTTTCTCTAGATAAATCAAAACGTCTAGTGAGATTACTGTTGATAAATGCTTGCGAGAATTTTAGTTTTATCCTTTAAATGCGCAGAAATTTGATCCCAACAAATGTAACTTTTTGTGCTTCAACGAATTTTACAATGTTACATTTGTTCGGACCAAATTTCTGCACATTTAAGGGACAAACTAAAGTTATTTCAAGCATTTATTATCATTAAATTATGAAAGAAAACTTCACTGGATTATTAATTACCTTTATTTATTTACACTTCTGAAGTTAACACTATCAGACCTTCATAGGACCGACTGTGACATTTTTTTTTTTTTTGTAAATAACATAAGAAATTATCAGATGTATTATATTCACATTTAATTCGCATCATTGCTCTAACGAATCATTCAGATCCAGCTACGCTGACTCGGTACTCTCGAGTTTTGCGGTAGGCCTATCTGCCTAACGAGAACGAGAGAAGAGATTTGACGTCACATAGAAGTTAAGTTGGAAATCATTAGCCTAAATATACTTACTTACATACTTACTTACTTACAAATGGCTTTTAAGGAACTCGAAGGTTCATTGCCGCCCTCACATAAGCCCGCCAGCGGTCCCTATCCTGTGCAAGATTAATCCAGTCTCTATCATCATACCCCACCTCCCTCAAATCCATTTTAATATTATCCTCCCATCTACGTCTCGGCCTCCCTAAAGGTCTTTTTCCCTCCGGTCTCCCAACTAACACTCTATATGCATTTCTGGATTCGCCCATACGTGCTACATGCCCTACCCATCTCAAACGTCTGGATTTAATGTTCCTAATTATGTCTGGGGAAGAATACAATGCGTGCAGTTGTGTTGTGTAACTTTCTCCATTCTCCTGTAACTTCATCCCGCTTAGCCCCAAATATTTTCCTAAGCACCTTATTCTCAAACACCCTTTACCTATGTTCCTCTCTCAGAGTGAGAGTTCAAGTTTTACAACCATACAGTAGAACCGGTAATATAACTGTTTTATAAAGCCTAAATATACACTACAATAAAATACTATAGGCTAATAAATATTTCATTTTACATTTGGTAATAAATATGTAACTGTCCTCGGTGTAATCGTGTTCGATTCCCGACAAGGTAATAAAAAATTAAATCCGTTGGTTTATAATGCTCATAACAATGAGGATGCATTGGGCCAAAGAATTCTATTTTCGAAAACTTGTGTTTAGTATCATATTAAAAGAGACTTATTTGATAGATATCAATGTATGCTATCTTATAGAAGACTGCACAGTTTTCTTCTTCAGTTCTTCAGTTTCAAAGGTTCTTCCCTTTACCAACTTCTGCACTAATTTCTTTCTCATCTTTGGAAGAAATTATTTCACTGACGTCTCTTGGGTTCCTGTATTGGAATACTATAACGGTAAAACGTCTCCATAGCAACGCGTTTAATTGTTGTGACGCTCCAAGTGAAAAGGGGAGAAAAGGTCCCAGTGGTCGATTTATTGAATGACCCACTTACATTTGTCTTTAGAAATAATGAAAGAACATATCAAACGTTCAATTAAATACATTAATTTTTATTCTATACTAGCTGTACCCGTGCGCTCCGCTGTACCTATTAGAAATAAATATAAAGTAATTACATAATTCAAATAGGACGTTTGATCCAGGGAACATTCGTGTTTGATAGAAGGATAAATCGTTTAATATGTTACTTAATTTAAATTGCATTTAAATAATTAAAATGCGATCATTTTGGTCCAGAGACACTCATTTAGTGCAATGACAATTCCTTTAACATGTTTCTTAATTGTTATTACATGCAACCATAGTTTAATGAAGATTGACATATCATTTAGTAATTAATTAGCTTCCGATATTACTTCATACAAACACAGAAATATTCTCTGTAGGCTATGTTTAATAGCTTTCGATTGTTGTTGTCCAAGGCCCCTTATAGACGAAGTCACTTGTTTTTATTTCATTACTACGCCTTAGATGGCGTTGTTATCTTAATTTTAAAACCCTTTTATCTCATTAAATATCAGTCCTATCAAAATTTTGTATGGAATAAAACTTATCGGAAATCATTTTTAAAGAAACCTTTGTTATGTAACATTTTTCATGAAAATTAATAATAAGGGAGATATTTCAATTTATTTAATTCAACTCCCCTTATAACCCCCCATTTTAAATTAGGTGTTTTGAATGCTATATATCCTAAAATCTAAGTTACAACGAACTTAATTTATATTCCAATTTTCATATAAATCAGTTCAGCCATTATCGCGTGAAAAGGTAACAAACATACAGACAGACAGACAGACAGACAGACAGACATACAAACAAAAATTTCAAAAAAGCGATTTTCGGTTTCAGCATGGTTAAATATACATGTTAGGACCAATTATTTTTGGAAAAGCGAAAATTACCAGAAAAATTTCGGCTACAGCTTTATTATTAGTATAGATTTAATTATGTTAAACATGACTACACACTCGCTTCAAGCAAAAAACTATTTTCCATCACAAATTCTTTACAGCGATTACATTACATAATATTCATCATTAATATTTTATCAAAATGTTTAAAAAGATATCTACTACAAATTTTCGATACAGCGATCACGGATACACTTCATAACCAATTACTGATGTAGATCGCAGAACATCTATTACGAATCTTTGGTATCCGCTGCTAATATTTCGAAATAACTATCACAAAAATATCCCACATGCCGAGAACGGAGGAAACAGTGAGTATGAGGTTTAAAAAATTATGATGAAGAAGCTAGAGACTGGAATATAGAAAAACTGGGAGGTTACAAAGAAATGAGGAGGCGACAGAGTGAGGTAGGAGGAAGGAAACATGTATTAACAGCGAACAGACAGATAATATCAGTAAAAGAAAGGAGTGGGTCGTGGAAATTCAAGAAAACGACGTTGCTGTGCAGCAGAGGTGCTCTGCTTCACGTTGGGAAGTTCTCGTCGATAATGTGCGCCCTTAACGCCATTTCCGCAGAATTACAAACTTCACGCGGTATGACTCCAGACTTTTTCTTCAGGATTAGGCGGCGCAGTTCCCTGCGAGTTGGTTCGTGGAAGCAACTCAACTCTGCCACTCGCAGAAATTACGCGGCCCTATCTTGACTGTGCAGGCTTTCTTAATGCCGGTAGAGACCCGGCACTGGAACTCAACTGAGAGCTACTACATCAAATCCATTAGAGTTCACACAAATGCGCACGGTCAGTTCTTGTCTGGCGGAACTTCAAGACGGAGAATATACAATGTTCGACATCTATGTAGTCGCGTTTGGTTTTTAAACTCGTCAAAAGAGACGCCACTTCTTCTGAAAACCAGAGGAAAAGCAGTAGGCCTATAGAAATATAAAATAAAACTAAGTTGAGTCATTCAAATTTGTTTTTTCCAGACTTTATTTTTTTCCTATATAGGCCTATTAAAATATTTACAATAGAATGTTACCAATTCGGTCTAATTGAGACAGCATCCAGTCTGAATTAAAAGAAATTCCGAATTATACAGAATTTACTATAAGAGAATTATTTATTATAATAATAATAATAATAATAATAATAATAATAATAATAATAATATGTTAGGAGAAAATCCACAAACGATTAGGGAAAATACGAAAATTTTACGTGAAGCAAGTAAAGAAATAGGTTCGGAAGTAAATCCAGAAAAGACAAAGTATATGATTATGTCTCGTGACGAGAACATTGTACGAAATGGAAATATAAAAATTAGAAATTTACCCTTTGAAGAGGTGGAAAAATTCAAATACCTGAGAGCAACAGTAACAAATATAAATTATACTCGGGAGGAAATTAAACACAGAATAAATATAGGAAATGCGTGTTATTATTCGGTTGAGGAGCTTTTATCATCCAGTCTGTTGTCAAAAAACCTGAAAGTTAGAATTTATAAAACAGTTATATTACCGGTTGTTCTGTATGGTTGTGAAACTAGGACTCTCAATTTGAGAGAGGAACATAGGTTAAGGATGTTTGAGAATAAGGTGCTTAGGAAAATATTTGGGGCTAAGAGGGATGAAGTTACAGGAGAATGGAGAAAGTTACACAACACAGAACTGCACGCATTGTATTCTTCACCTGACATAATTAGGAACATTAAATCCAGACGTTTGAGATGGGCAGGGCATGTAACACATATAGGCGAATCCAGAAATGCATATAGAGTGTTAGTTGGGAGGCCGGAGGGAAAAATACCTTTGGGGAGGCCGAGACGTAGATGGGAAGATAATATTAAAATGGATTTGAGAGTGGTGGGATATGATGGTAGAGACTGGATTAATCTTGCTCAGGATAGGGACCACTGGCGGGCTTATGTGAGGGCGGTAATGAACCTCCGGGTTCCTTAAAAGCCAGTAAGTAAGTAAAGTAATAATAATAATAATAATAATAATAATAATAATAATAGTGGAGTTACGGCCATCAAGCCTTCTCTTCCATATCACCAGAAATATGTACACATACGAGATTTTTGGACAGCAGCTAAAAAAAAAATTGGTAACGTCCAGTCCAATTACATAAAATTTAGTGAAGAATTGTTTTCAGAACATGGAGTGATACTAGGAGGAAGAAAAATAAAATTCATAAGATTTGCTGTTGATATGGCGTTGTTAGCAGAAGAAGAGATGATACTAACAGATACGCTACTGGAGTTAAATGACAGCTGTGAGCAGTATGGGATGAAGATAAATGCAAATAAGACAAAGACCATGGTCACAGGAAGAAAAAGTAGCAAGCATAATAACTAGGATGGTTATCTGCGACATCAACATGCATTTTGCGCTGTTAGGCTGAGAAACTGTAAAAGTTTCGATAAGACACTGTTGGTACTACTGCCCTTATGTTATGCAGACGCAAGCAAAATAACGAAGATTGGTATCTATGAAATCGACGTGCATTTTGTGCTGTTAGTTTCAGGAACTTCTGACGGGGACAACTTCATCTTCCAACAGGACGGAGCACCGCCTCATCAACATCGGAGTGTTACAAATAAGAAATTATCTGCATGAAACCCTTCCGCAGAGCAGCGTACAACAGACGACAACCGCGCTTTCGCACAGTGGCCACCAAGGAGCCCCGATCTCACACTACGAATTTTTTCTTTGAGAACTGTTTACAAAAGCAATGCCAAATATCGATGCAGGTATGTTACATTGGGTTTATAATGAACTAGACTATCACCTTGATGCGTGCCGTGTGAGACAAAGAGCACGTATTGAACATTTGTGAGTTTCCAAAGTAAACTTGAAGAATTAGTCTAGCTTATAAAACAGTGCAAACTGATTCCTGGTAACATTAATAGTTTTATGCTCGACCATGCCGAAATGTAGTAATTATACAACTGGTAGTAGCCCTTTAATGCACCTCATTAAAGTACACCTATTCATTATAGTTCAGTTGTTCAGCCAATGAGAAATCACCATTGTAGCATTATAAAACCGCAAGTATCGATTATTCTCGGATATGCAATCGAAAGACAACTAGCGAAACGTCACGGAGGCTGGAAATCCAATACTGTCGCAGAAGGTATGTTCTGTTACTATAATAATTAGCATTAATTGTAAATAATATTCAAATAAATTCAATTTGTCATCTCGTTTTTCAATGTCTAACTTAATTTCAATGTTATATCAATATTAATATTTAGTTTACTCTCTAGATTATATCAAGGTCAATGTGGACATCTGTTCCTCGGAAAAAATCAATACTTTCGCGTCTGCGCACATCTCACAATTTAGAAGGTCAGTTCCGCTCCTCGCTTAGATAACCATAACATGAATACTTATGAATAATTTCAAGTTAGAAATATGGGCGAACATAAAAAGTCGTATGAAACTTGCCTATAATGGTAATTAAGACGCTCGTATGAAAATTATGAAACTCGCTTGCGCTCGTTTCATAAACAAACATACTCGCATCTTAATTACTACCATTATAGGCTCGTAGCATAATGTATTATTGTACTATGAAATATTCAAAATATGTATTTCTTTTGTAATAATCCTCTATAATCAACATTTTTCTATTTCCATTGGTCTATTTTAAATTAAATGTTTATTTTATAACTAAAATAATGTATCAAAATAGGCGTACTTGCACAGATGTCAAATACAATCCAATGTTATCGATTGTAGTGGTTCACACTGTGATTATCGATAAATGCGACTGTCGATAGATCAACATTATCACTCGTAATAAAACAATTGACGAAATACAATAATATTTAATAACCTAACATATCTTGTTCAAAGTCCACACTAATGCACTATAATAGTTGAACTTGAAAAAATTAAGAATGTGTTGTCAACCATGATGATATCATTACAACAGAGAACATAGCCAAAATGTGATACATTCCTAATGTGTTTGAATTAAAACCTGTCAACAGATCTTATGTCCATACATTTTCTTGAGCAGTGAAAATGCTTGCTACTCACCATATCGTCTGTGTCCTTGCCGTGTCCGGGAGGCGAAGTGAAGGCCAGGGACACCTTAGTTCACCTGAAAACATACATTTTCATATTCAGAAACGATGTAGGGTAATTTTCATGTATTGGTATATGCTTCAATCTAGTTGCTTTACCTATTTTCTCACTAATAAAGTACTAGCTAAAAGCACCCGGTGTTGCTCGGGTTTTCCTTTTTGCTTCAGACTTAAGGAGATCTCGGCAACTCAAGTATAGAAAAACAAAACGAATTACTGTCTTTACTAAGCTTTCCTAGTCCCTAAAGATGAATCTTTACATGGTGTCACTTACATGAATTCTTAGCCAAAACACCTGCCAAGATTAACAGAATTTAAAACAGATGGAGATCAGGCACCGAAGAGAAAAGATGTCATCATGTACCTTATTGTTTCTATTTTTAATTTGTTTTGTTTTGTAGTTCAGCTAAACATTTACGTAGTTTTAATGTAATGTTATTTTATTTAATATTTCAATAACAATATTGCCGCTTTTACAACGGAAGAAGACGTGACTGGATGACGTCAATAAGACAACTACCTGTAGAATAGGCCATTTTAATATCATAATTTTTATTGTTTTCAATAATTTAACCTCCATCTGTCCAATTTTAATGTAGCCTATGTTCTTCTCCGGGTTATGAAGGTTAAGTGTGGAAACTTTGGCAAATATCGGTCAAAGCGTGTAGATTTGTATTGAGTACATACATACGTACGTACATACATACATACATACATACATACATACATACACACACACACACATACATACATACATACATACATACATACATACATACATACATACATACATACATACATACATACATACATACATACATACATACATACATACATACATACATAGCCACATTTACTTTTATATATGTTTAATATCCTTATTTTTCATAATATTAAACCAGTTTTTGCTTGCTTTACCTAATTCATCGGTTGTTGCGAGATAAAGCAGTTAAAAGTTTTCTTAGATAATTTTCCGAATCATGATTATAAGAGTCATATAAGTAAATTCTGTTAAAAAAAATAGAGTATACTACCATCATCATCAGAGGTTAGTGTTCCTAGACTGTTTCGTATTCAACGCTTTAAAAACTGAACGAAGAAACTTGTGTCCTTTGTGTCGTGTCCTTGCAATTCTGTATTCGTATAATTTGGATAACTGTTTTTGCCCATTCTTCTCATATGTTCCATCCATTTCTGTTGATATATTTTTATTTCTTCTATAAGACTGTAAATACAGTTAAGCCTGGATTTTACATATTTTAATGTACCGAAGTACATATGATATTTCCATGCAGATATTCTGCGTCATCATACGATGAAAGAGTAATGCAACGGAGAAAAATTCTCTCCAGCACCGGGATTTGAACCCGGGTTTTCAGTTCTACGTGCTGATGCTTTATCCACTAAGCCACACCGGATACCCATCCCGGTGTCGGACAGAATCGTCTCAGTTTAAGTTCCAACTCTTGGGTTCCCTCTAGTGGCCGCCCTCTGCACTACGTCATAGATGTCTATGAACGCAGGACCGAAGTCCACACATGTGCTGAGGTGCACTCGTTATGAGTGACTAGTTGGCCGGGATCCGACGGAATAAGTGCCGTCTTAAATCACGAAGTGATTTACGCGTATCATATATATTATTTTAATGTAACGAAGTACATATATTTCCATGCAGATATTCTGCGTCATCATACGATGAAAGAGTAATGGAACGGAGAAAAATTCTCTCCGGCACCGGGATTTGAACCCGGGTTTTCAGCTCTACGTGCTGATGCTTTATCCAATAAGCCACACCGGATACCCATCCCGGTGACGGACAGAATCGTCTCAGTTTAAGTTCCAACTCTTGGGTTCCCTCTAGTGGCTGGATTTTACGTTTTTGAAGATATTACTCAAAATGAATGCAAAGCCAAGGAAACTTAAATTTGCATAGGTTTTGATGCTACACACATTCAAGTAATATAACACAATATGCAGGACAATTACAAAGGATTCATCAGGTTTTAAGGGCTGCATAAAGAAATATATAACACTTAGAATAATGTATGATGCATCAAAATAAACAGACACTGTTCAAGTTTCGGACACACCTTCATAAGTGGTTATATCAGCGTCGCAGGTGTGCCGGAATTTTGTCCCGCAGGACTTCCTTTACATGCCAGTAAATCTACTGGCATGGGCCTGTCTCTTTTAAGTACACTTAAATGCAATCGACGTGAGCCGGGATCAAACTCGCAACCTCGGGCATGGAAGACAGTACTCTACCGACTGCGCCACTCAGGCTGACAATTATCTAAGAAATTATGAGTTTAAAAGTAAGGAAAAATATGAAAAAAAAACCTATAAATTCGGTCCCTATTTATTAGTATGTATGTAAAATTGCAATTTATTTCTGCTATATTACGTAACAGCATTAAGAAAACTCTGAAAACCATTGCACTTAAGCCCTTGTTGTTTACACGAACCTCCCGCTCTTCCCAGTATTTGTTTCTAAAGCGTCAATCCTTGCACACTTTGGTATTGTTAACATCGACCCCGGTTTCCCCCAAAGCCTACTGCTCACCCTGTCCGTGGGGAATCGATGCGCCATCCCCCTTGCGTATTGCTAATGGCGCACTGCCATTTGTTACTTAAATGAGTGGAGAGGTGCGATGCCGCCCTGGGGAGAGGAATATATCACAAGTTTAGGTGATCACGGCGATGAACTTTCTGGATCTCTGAAGCTGGACTTCCCCTCAGGACTCGTTCACATCTTATTTTTTCTACAATAGTGCAATCTTATGAAATGTCCAGGAAGTACTCGCAGAGATTCTGAGAGAAGGTGCACAGTCAGCTAGAAAAGGACCGCAGGAAGGTAGCGGTAGTAGTGGCACTATATCAGTAGCAGGAGCACTAGTATTAATAGCAGTAGTAGTATCAGTAACAGTATTAATAGTAGCACTATATCGGTAGCAGTAGCACTAGTATCAAAAGCAGTAGTAGTAATATCAGTAGCATTAGTAGTAGCAGTAGTATCAACAGCAGTAGTAGTAGCATTAGTAGTAGCACTATATCGGTAGCAGTAGCACTAGTATAAACAGCAATAGTAGTAGTATTAGTAGTAGCACTATATCGGTAGCAGTAGCACTAGTATAAACAGCAATAGTAGTAGTATTAGTAGTAGCACTATATCGGTAGCAGTAGCACTAGTATAAACAGCAATAGTAGTAGTATTAGTAGTAGCACTATATCGGTAGCAGTAGCACTAGTATAAACAGCAATAGTAGTAGTATTAGTAGTAGCACTATATCGGTAGCAGTAGCACTAGTATAAACAGCAATAGTAGTAGTATTAGTAGTAGCACTATGTCGGTAGCAGTAGCACTAGTATAAACAGCAATAGTAGTAGTATTAGTAGTAGCACTATATCGGTAGCAGTAGCACTAGTATAAACAGCAATAGTAGTAGTATTAGTAGTAGCACTATATCGGTAGCAGTAGCACTAGTATAAACAGCAATAGTAGTAGTATTAGTAGTAGCACTATATCGGTAGCAGTAGCACTAGTATAAACAGCAATAGTAGTAGTATTAGTAGTAGCACTATGTCGGTAGCAGTAGCACTAGTATAAACAGCAATAGTAGTAGTATTAGTAGTAGCACTATATCGGTAGCAGTAGCACTAGTATAAACAGCAATAGTAGTAGTATTAGTAGTAGCACTATATCGGTAGCAGTAGCACTAGTATAAACAGCAATAGTAGTAGTATTAGTAGTAGCACTATATCGGTAGCAGTAGCACTAGTATAAACAGCAATAGTAGTAGTATTAGTAGTAGCACTATGTCGGTAGCAGTAGCACTAGTATAAACAGCAATAGTAGTAGTATTAGTAGTAGCACTATATCGGTAGCAGTAGCACTAGTATAAACAGCAATAGTAGTAGTATTAGTAGTAGCACTATATCGGTAGCAGTAGCACTAGTATAAACAGCAATAGTAGTAGTATTAGTAGTAGCACTATGTCGGTAGCAGTAGCACTAGTATAAACAGCAATAGTAGTAGTATTAGTAGTAGCACTATGTCGGTAGCAGTAGCACTAGTATCAATGGCAGTAGTAGTAGTAGTATTAGTCGTGACATTAGTAGTAGCACTATATCGATAGCAGTAGCACTAATATCAATAGCAGTAATAGTATCAGTAGTAGCATTAGTAGTAGCATTATATCGGTAGCAGTAGCAGTAATATCAACAGCAGTAATAGTAACAGTAGTAGCATTAGTAGTAGCACTGTAGCAGTAGCACTAGTATCAACAGCAGTAGTAGTAGTATCAATAGTAGCATTAGTAGTAGCATTATATCGGTAGCAGTAGCACTAATATCAATATCAGTAATATTATCAGTAGTAGCATTAGTAGTAGCACTATATCAGTAGCAGTAGAACTAGTATCAACAGCAGTAATAGTAGTATCAGTAGTAGCATTAGTAGTAGCATTATATCGGTAGCAGTAGCACTAATATCAATAGCAGTAATAGTATCAGTAGTAGCATTAGTAGTAGCACTGTAGCAGTAGCACTAGTATCAACAGCAGTAGTAGTAGTATCAATAGTAGCATTAGTAGTAGCATTATATCGGTAGCAGTAGCACTAATATCAATATCAGTAATATTATCAGTAGTAGCATTAGTAGTAGCACTATATCAGTAGCAGTAGAACTAGTATCAACAGCAGTAATAGTAGTATCAGTAGTAGCATTAGTAGTAGCATTATATCGGTAGCAGTAGCAGTAATATCAACAGCAGTAGTAGTAACAGTAGTAGCATTAGTAGTAGCATCAGTATCGGTAGCAGTAGCAGAAGTAGTAGCAGTAAAAATATAGTAGCAGCAGCAGTAGCAGTAAAAATATAGCAGTAGTAATAGCAGTAGCAATAATAGTATCAGTAGCAGTAGTAGTAGCACTAGTATCAATAGCAGTAGGAGTAACAGCAGCAGTAGTAGCATTAGTAGTAGTAGCAATAGCACTAATATTTTAGTAGCAGTAGCAATAGAATTAGTAGCAGTAAAATGTAGCGGTAGAAGTAGCAGTAGTAGTAGCAGTAACAATAACACTAGAAGTAGCAGTAGCAATAGCAGTACTAGGAGCAGTATTAGTAGCAGTAGAAGTAATAACAGTAGTAGTAGTAGTAGTAGTGGTGGTGGTAGTAGCAGTAACAATAACACTAGAAGTAGCAGTAGCAATAGCAGTACTACCAGCAGTATTAGTAGCAGTAGAAGTAATAACAGTAGTAGTAGTAGTATTAAAGTAGCAGTAGTAGTAGTAGTATACACAGTAGTAGTGCACAAATTACGTTTTAGTTGGTACTGTAATATTTTACAGCACTGGTGCAATAATGTGGCATATTTTTATTGATTTATTTTACGACACTTTATCAACTGCTATGTTTATTTTTTTTTTTTTTTTAGATTTATTTATTTAACCTGGTAGAGATAAGGCCGTCAGGCCTTCTCTGCCCCTCTACCAGGGGATTACAACTATAACATGAACAATAAGATTACAATTAATATTAAATTTACAATTACAATTACAATAAAAATTAAAGTACGACAAGAATACCTGATTAATGAAAGCTAGACATTTTATCATAGAAGTTAAGAACAAAGAATATTTTTGTATTTACTAAATTACAAATTAAACCTACAATAACAAAATTCTATAGTGATGAAATTACCGGATATTGAGATATTTTGTGGTAGATTAAAAGAACTATTTACAAGAAACCATGTCTGAACGAGTCTCAATTACTGACCAAGTGCCTAGTAAGTTTGCGTTTGAATTGAATTTTATATCTAGCGTCTGAGTGAAATGATTGTGATAATGCCAGCGAAATGAGTCCAGGGTCCAATTTATTGCAGCAATTATGCACGCAGCTATGTTAAGTGAACAGCATAGTTCACATAAAATAACTCTTCCTGTATTGAAATCATCATCTTCTTCTTTTTCTAAATTTGTCGGAACTGTTCTTCTACCCCTGCACTTGACACTCAATATTCTTTAGCTCATAAATAGCACAAACTTTATTCAAATCGGAAAAATTCAACGCGTGTGTATAAGCACAACACTCTAAATGACAATAACAAAAGATAAACAATCTCCTAGTAACGCAGTGTTGTGACGACGAACAAAAACGCTACGAATTATACATCAATCTAATATAATCAAAATAAAAAGTAAAAATCCATATTGTTCGGCACATTGCAGGACCTTATATATTACCTACCGGCTAATACTAGAGCTGCAGGCAGAGACAAAAGAAAAACTCGTAAGATCTAGACCGAAACTCCAGATTCCGTGAGTCAAGGATGGTTTGTAGGTTATTTTACGAAGCTTTATCAACCTCTAAGGTTATTTAGCGTCTGAATGTGATGAAGGTGATAATGCCGGTGAAATGAGTCCGGGGTCCAGCACCGAAAGTTACCCAGCATTTGCTCATATTGCGTTGAGGGAAAACCCCGGAAAAAACCTCAACCAGGTAACTTGCCCCGACCGGGAATCGAACCCGGACCACCTGGTTTCGCGGCCAGACGCGCTGACCGTTACTCCACAGATGTGGACACGTGAGCCAAACTCCAGTTTTACTATTAACGTAACTTCCAGGTTATACGATACTGATAAGATGTTAGTAGAAATAATGGGATTGATTAAAATATTTCTATATTCATGGCATGTCCACGGGAAAGTATGTGTAATACGCCATTTAATTTCAATTCGAGTGGGAGCCAAACTTAGAGCCTCATACCTACAAAGCAGAATTCCTGCAAGCATCTCTATATGAGATGCCTTTGGACGACAAGTACAGAATTAATGAAGCGTCCATACGAAGCTTCTAGAACCCATCGTAACAATTCACGGCCACAGCATATTGGAAGGAATGGGTTTTAATGTCCTTGCTCCTGATCCCATTACGCCTAATGGAGAGCACAGAAATGGTCAAGAGACACTATTACCTCCAGGTTTGTGGCTAGTTTCACTACCTTGCATCCAATTGTGCCACATATTACGGTAAGAGTGTACGGATTGTCTCTCAATTAGTTGTAAATTGTTACAAAGCAGTAGTAAACCAATAGAAACTCAGCAGGACAAAACAATAGACCCTATTCTTAAGACCAGACGTCTCCAAAAGCGTACTCGCGAGTAAGCCCCTGAACGGGACCGAAGCCAGTACGTTCCGCCTCACTCATCCCCACCTGTACTGTACTTAATGTTTATGCGCAAACGAAGAGCAGTGGCGGACTGCCATTATCATTGTGTTGGTCGGAGTGTTCCACCGTTTCACAATGTCTTCTAATCATGGACGTAGTACATTCAAGGATGAATAGGAAGAGAAATTTTTTTGTGTTAGTGGGGAGAATGTGAAATGCTTAATTTGTTCGAAAATTCTTAAGTGTGTGTTAAAATTTAACATGCGACGACACTACTCGACTCTGCATAAAGAATATCATACAATTACAGGTATGTTGGACATGTGAAAATAATTTATTTTGGGGCTATCTGTATAACTGTTTGTTATACATCATAATCAGTATATTACAATACGTTTACACTCAATTCCGCATGACAAACATATAGTTTTTCGTTTAATTTTAGGTGAAATGCGTAGACCTACAAATATTTTGATAAATAAAAAACAATAAAATACAAACAAAAATCACACAAGTGTCCTCAGTCTTAAACAAAAAAAGCTACTTGCTATCTATGTTCTAGCTTTGAATATTAGAAAATCAATGAAGCCCTTTACAGAAGCATCATTTGTAAAATCGTGCATACAGGACGTTACTAAAATACTGTGTCCAGAACGAAGTCAAAGTTTAAGAAAATTAAATTGTTTCCAATTAGATTTCAGAGAAAGAATTTCAAGATTTTAAATGTAATTGAATCTGAAGTCGAAACCACAATTAACCAGTTTGTAGCTTACTCACTTGCATTGGGCGAAAGCACAGATAGAAACGACAAAGCTCACCTTGTTATTTTCATCCGAAGAGATAATGAACATTTTTACTGTGTCTGAATGTCTTCTAGATGTAATTACAAAATACAACTGGAGAAGAACTTTTGTAGGCACTGAAAGGCACCAAAGAAACAAAAGAGATTGAATTTGCAATGGTTTGTGTCTATAGCAACAGACGGGGCTCCAGCTTCATAGTATGTAAAAATAATATACAAACGTATGATAATTTTTATTTGTTTAATGTTATTATTTGTAAACGTAAGCAGACCGTTGCCGCGACCCCCCACTGATCGCTCCCATCTGTTGAGGTACGAGTCTCTCCCCACTTCTACAGCCTTACAGCACACTGTGTTCGGCGGGCAGCATCGAGAGCACGAATGACGACACGCTTTTTGGAGACCTCTGCTTAAGACCGTGAGAATGAAAGAAACGGAGGGACGCTACAGAGCTGAAAAGTAAAAATATATTCTTTTTTTTTTATTTTTTGTTTTATTTTATTGCTAGTAAGTTTCAAATGAATACAAGTTAATACAATGTAAGATAACCTAGCCCACTCCTGAATGAGTAAGACTCGTGCTCAGGAGGGGATTCCAATACAGACAAAATAAAATTAAAACTGAGAGTGAATACAGATTAAAAGGTGTTTAATATGTTTAAACACAAACTATAAATTCAAAACATTTTTTTTTTTATTTTTTATTAATTTGGAGAGGATTAGTGGTTAAAATAATATTAGAATAAATTTATTTAATAATCTGGGACCTTGACTCATGCTATAATAAAAAGCTGTATTGATTTTACATTTTGGTTCAGACAAACGCAGAGAATTCGTATTTTTAGTTCTATATTTATGTATATACCTTTCAAAGTTATTAAGATTTCAGTGAAAATATTTTAATAAAATAAATTAATAAATTTGTTTAATGTAGAAAACTTTGAAATGTTTAAACAACAGTTCAGTTGAGTAATCTTTCTGCTTTCTTAAACAAATTTTTAATACTTTTTTCTGTAGTAAAATTAATGGATATAGGTTGGATTTATAAGTTCCACCCAAACCTATAATACCATACATAAATATAGATTGAAATAATGCTAAATAAATTATACGTAAACAGTTAATTGACAAAATATTTCTTAGAACAACAAAGTAATATAACCTTTTACGTAATTTATTACAAATATAATGAATATGATTATTCCATTTTAAATGATTATCAATAATTATACCTAAGTATTTAACCTCCTTAACTTCATTAATAACTGAACAATTGTCATTTATATCGGAACAATCAAAATTATGCATTTTAATTTGTAATGTAGATGAAATTGGTTTATTACCTTATTATTTAAAGAAAATGGGATAGCTATTGTTTATCGCTATTAATTAAAAGTGAATTCAAATAAACCATTTTTTTTATTAATTTTAAGCCGCAATTTGCATTATAATAAGCATCAGTCCAAGTTTTTCTACTAAAAAGTAAAACACTATCATTAGCATACGAATATAAATCACCTTCATATTCTTTAAGGTCTATCATTAAAAGGTCATTAACATATATTAAAAATAAAATCGGTCCAAGGATTGTTCCTTGCGGAACTCCTATTTTAATTTTTATAAATTCACTTTATTCATTATCAATTTTAGTAGCTTGAAGTCTATCATTAATATAAGATTTTAATAAATTAAAAGCATTATTTATTTATATATATATACATATATTTAGGACGACTTAGAAGCAGAGGCAATTTTGGTTCCGCCGACTTCAAAACATTGAAACAATGACACAACGATCCTCCCCTCGTGATGTTCCTCCCTTCCCACCCCACCACACAGCTTGCTTCTTTGCGCTGAAACTCAAACCCGACTACGCAAGGATCCATTTTCCCCTTCACTCTCAATGCAATAAAAGCGAGCAAATACACTCGAAACGCTGCAACATCAAGTTTTATAGCATCAAGAAGTTTGCTTATCCGTTAGCTAGTTGACTCATAACGCTACAGCAAACTACGTCCTACCAGTTGCCTACAAAACTCAGTTTTCTAACACATCCACACGTACACGTCTTTCGCCCACGTGAGAAGTTCACAAAGAGAACGAATCTAATCTATGCACTTATCAAATTTGATTTTCTTCATTAGCTTAACACAGAGTTTCGTCTATTTTTTGTGGCTCTGAAAAAAGTACTATGATGATGGGAACCGGCAGAACGAAGTGGGATTCATCCTACCTTACATTATACAGGGTGATTCACGGGAATTTATCGTCCCTTACGGAGCTTATTTCCGAAGAAATTTTGAGCAAAAAATGTCATCTAAACTTTTGTACTAATCTCAATCGTACTACCAGGGACTGGAATGCTTTACCTGCAGATTTACTAAAGGCTTTACCAATAACCAAAAATGTATTTAAAAATAGGTTTAAGGACTTTACCAATAGACGGTAGTATACTATACACACTATTAAAGGGTGTAATTGATATTTTGTTATTTGAAGTGTTGTATCAGTGAAGAAGTGTGTTGTGTCAGTGAAATGTGAAGTGTGTTGTGTCAGTGAAGTGTGTTGTGTAAGTGAAGTGTGTTTCTGTCAGTGTATAGTTTATAGTGGCAGTGCAAAGTATTTGAACAGCGAAATGTTTTCAAGTTTTAGTGCAATCAGGATAGAATCAGTGAAATGTGTCGTAGTTCCAGTGCAGTGAGTGAGTTGACAGAGAAATAAGTGTAGTGCCGAAAGGTACTTGTGCAGGTATGAACATATCATACTCGTGGGTTTTAGTTCGAACTTAGGGTTAAGATACAAATTAGATTTACTTTAAATGTTATTTTAAGTGATCGTGCTTCATTTAATTTAGGATGGTCCTTATTATTATTATTACTATTATGATTCATTATTATTAGTATTATTATTAATTTATTATTAATTGTATTTTTTATTAATTGTGTTTATTGTTAATTGTCATTAATTTTCATAATAACTATAACGAAAAATGGACTCCCTTGCTATAATTATTAATACACAAATTCATAATCTTAATAAAATCAAACCAAAAGAAATTAAATCACTACCAAACGAGTGTAATTAGTTACCACTGCCACCGGGTATATACCCATTTGCAGTGTGAATAAATACATACATACATACATACATACATACATACATACATATATATATACAATATTTTCAGAAGTACACTAATTTGAAGTTGTTTGTAAAATACCATTATTCTCGAGTTTTAAGGGCAAAAGAATATTACAAATAAAGAATGAACTATTCAGGAGTATCATTTCTTTAATTAGCTAGTATTCTGAAGCTAAAAATATGTTGTGAATTCCATAGTTGCTTCGTACAGATTTTTTTTTTTTTAACTACAAAATTACATTTTCTTACGCATTTATCACAACAATTGTTACAAATCACGCCACTCTTGTAAAATTCTTTGAGACTATACATTACGATGAATAATTAAACTCTAAAGAATTAAGTTCCTAAAGTCGTATGATTTGTAACAATTTTTGTTATAAGTACGTAAGAATGATGTCATTTTTAGTTAAAATTGAAAAGTAAAATCAATACAAAGCAATTAACAACACATGTTTAGTTTCAGTACACTAGTCAATTAAAGAAATGACACTTCTGAATAGGTCATTCTCTATTTGTAATATTTTTTTACCCGTAAAACTAAATAAAAAAGGATATTTTGTTAACAACTTCAAATTAGTGTAACTTTGAAACTATTGCGATTAGGACACACGTTTATATGACATTCTTTGCTCAGAATGTCTTCGTAAATAAGCTCCGTAAATGACGGTAAATCCTAATGAATCACCCTGTATAGCGCTCCATTTATTTTTTCTATGATAGGGCGCAAAGTTGAATTTACCCACTGTTATCAGTGCATAAAGTTAGCCTTTAAAATACTAGTGTGTAAAAGAAATCACTTTACGCACTGCTGTTCATTTTACACACTGCCGAAGAAAATACTTTATTCAATGTACAAACTTCATTCAATAAGAAACGCTTGCATTGCTTGGTTCTTTAATAACGTAAATATTACACGTAACACAAAATAGTTAACAAATTTAACGTTCATATTTACAGTTTAGGCTAAATTATTCTGAAGTTAGATCTACTATTCATTGCAGCAAGATATAGCATTTAACTTTTTCTAACCGCTTTGTTGATTATATGCCTGGTTTAGATGGCCATGAAATCGAAATTATGAACAAAACAGGCTATCATTCCATGGATAGACTACTTATTTCTTAATGATTCTGAATTCAGACTGCCGTCAAATGATGATTATATTATTATTATTATTATTATTATTATTATTATTATTATTATTATTATTATTATTATTCACTTCATGGTATGATCTCTTCGTCCTTTTGGTTTATAATTTATTGCTTTTTTAGGAAGTCTGTAGTCGTCCATTCTCTACACGTTATTTCTAATCTTGTCTGTAATTGTATATTTTATCAATAAGTGGGTATACTCCTAGTGCCTGCCTGATATCTTCATTTCTAATTCTGTCTAATCTCGTGCATCCTTTTACTTTCCGCAAGAATCTCATCTCTGCCGCTTGTATTTTACTAACTTCAGGTTTTGTTGTAACCCAACTTCCACTTCCATATAAAAGAGTAGGGACTGCCATTACATTGTGGAATTTCATTTTTGTTTCCTTTCTGCTTTTATTCTTCAAAATTCTATTAATTGTGCCACATACTGTCTGGAATGATTGTAATTTTATTTTTATATCATTATCCTTTCTGTAACTTACATCACATCCCAGGTACTTAAAATTTGTTACTTGTTCTACTGCTTTATTATCTATCTCAATCTTAGATCTTACAGTATTTTTGCCTTGAAATGCCATTACTTTTGTTTTTGTATTTGGTATGTTAAAGTTATGCTTCTTTAATCCATATACTGCTTTTTGTAGTTTTGTTTCAGTATCTTATATTACAATCATATAATCGGCAAATACCAGAATATTAATTTTTATTCCTCTATCAATTAGAATTCCAGGATCTACTAGAATTTTCCATTATCGAACAACTTCGTCAGCATAAATATTAAACAGTGTCGGTGATAAACTACACCCTTGTCTTAAGCCTATATTTGTTTCAATTTCTCGAGTTAAATGTTTTCCAGTATTTACGGTAATTCTTGAGGCATTATATAAACTCGTAATCATTCTGATAATGTGCTGTGGGTAGCCTTTAGATTGTAATATTTGAAATAGTTTTGGCCTGTCGACTTTATCAAATGCTTTCACGATATCTATAAAAACCATGTGTGTTTCTAAATTGAACTCTCGGAGCTTTTCTATTATTTTCTTCACTGTGAATACGTTATCCGTGCACGATCTTCCCTTTATTATTATTATTATTATTATTATTATTATTATTATTATTATTATTATTATTATTATTATTACTATTATTATTATAGTAGTAGTAGTAAAAATATTCTATGTGTGTTTTCCAGTTCAACTGATTATTATCCAATTCCAAACCAAGAAACTTCGTTCTTACAAATTCTTCCTCCTTGATGTAACTCTCAATTCACTCCTTCTCTATGTAAACTCGCCCAACTCTCCATTCATTACGCATTCCCTACGCACTCATCCCGTCGATATCTCGCCTAACGCTTTGACATTTGCTTCTGTTTTACTTAGCCGCCCACGTAGCGGCCCACTCATCCACCCAACGTTCCATTATTCAACCCTCTGTACAAATATATAGGCCTATTCCAGACTTTCTTCCGAGAAAATGAGCGGTTTTCGGTTACGTGAGGCACTCGATTTGAAATAGTTTGTTTACTAGGAGAGGAGACTGCAGAGTAGGATGGGAAATATAAACTGCTGTGACCTGCGTCACCTTATCGTAATCGCTAAGGCGGTCAGTGGCGAATTATTAGGAAAGCGCTTGGTTAACGTGAGACTCTCGAAAACTTTTATTCAATTTGGCAAATTAATTCGGCAGCTTTAATCATAAACCTCTTTACTGTTTCTCCGTCGCTGAATTGATTTAAATCACAGGCGAGAAATTGCGTAACTAGCCAATAATATTCCATCACGTTGTCTACGTTTATTTTCTTGAATATTCTGGTGTTTATCAAGATTACTTAATACGAGTAGATTTGCACGTTCTCGACCTAAAATAATTTCACAAAATTATATTTCGTTTTCTACGCACATTTGATAATTTTTTTATAAATTTCTTTTGGAAATAATACGTACAAACAACATTTAATTACTCGTACCTTTTAATGCAGCGTGTTTAAGGTATAATGTCGTATTTAGTATACTACTGTATGCAAATGTTACGATCGTAAATTTTCTTCGGAATAGTACGAAAAAATAACATTTAATTTGTCTTACCTTCTAATTCAGCATGTTCTTTATGACATAAGGAGTAATGTCGTTGTATATTAAATTTATTAATGCCTAATAGGGTTTTCGAGCATAACATACATCGTATGTTCTCCCCTTCTAAACAGCAAAAAAAAACTCTTCCTCCAATTTCCCATGAAATAGTCGTTATCTAACGCGTACACACTGCTTTGATAATGTCATTATGCCACCACTGATATTGCTTATGAAACTGATATAGAACCTGCCCACGCCTAGGAGCTAGGTGAGGGAGGAAAGGGGACTGTGAAGACGATGTCACTCAGAGAGATAAGCTCTGTGAAGGTCAGTGAGGCATACATTCTCAAGTGAGGCACGATGCCCAAGTATGATATAGGCATTGTCTCTAGTTAGTCTCTCGGTATGGTGGTTAGCGATGGTGGCTCCTAGCCAGAAGGTTTGGGGTTCGATTCCTGATTATACCAAGAAATGTTTCATCAGTTACGAATTATTCTTTGGTATGTATAGTCGGGTGTTTTTCACAGCTGTGGAGTAAAGCCTGGTTCACAATAAACCGGGAACGAAAACAACGATAAAGGCTGGTTCACAATAAACCGGAAACAAGAACTAGAACGAGAACGAGAAAGGAAAAATTGTTAAAATGTGTAGATTTAAATGTGACCTATTCAAAAAATAACTAGCAGCTTGCCGGAGCCCGGAAACGGGAACGTGTAGTTGCCCATGTTTCAACTTTGTCGTTATCGTTTCCGATACATTCTGTCATCATGGTAAAACTATTTGATCGTCATATATTTTGTAACAAGGAGGCCAAGACCTAATTTCTTCTTCATGCATCGCTTCGAACTAAATTCAGTAGAATCACTTTCAATATATATGCTACGAGTATATGATGTGGTAAGATTAGCACGTGAATTGAATTCTTAAATATTCTGTGTTATAAATTCTGAAGTTGGTTAAGCTGTGTTTAAGTTGGCTGGCTTGTACTTATGAGAGAAAGTCATTGAACAAGAGACAGGGAGATCAAAAACCCACTAATTTCAATTTTTGACAAAATTGAGTAATGGGCTGGATGATGCTTTTTAATTTGTCCCGCATGCGTGGAAGGCAAGAATACACTAATTTTCACATTCATCTGCATTCTGGGGGCTGTTTTAAAACTCGGGGAAGTCAGAACTCCACTTACTCCACGGAATAAGAGAGTTTTTGCATTCCAAGATTAATTTCCCGGTAGGTGGCAACACTATCGCTCAACCAGCTGAGTAAAGTGATACGATACGGTATTCAGAATGTCACAAAAATCTATGAAATCCATGTAAGTAAGACCAAAAGGCATAATATCGAGTCGATTAACTTCCAGAAACCCAATACAGATGCATCATTCCCCAGTCAACTGAAGTAAAATTCAGCATTGCCATTGAAAGAAGAAAGCAAAAGAACTTGCAAAATTTAATACAGTTTATTTCTGAGGAAACTAGGATGAATTACCAAACTCTGTTTGGAGACAGTAACAATCTAGAATCTGTTGTTCTTGTTGTTTTCTAATGCCAGGCATTTGACAATAAAGTCATTTGACCTCTTGCACTCCAATATTTTTCAAAGATATTGTCATGGTTAGCCACTGACGCACAGATTTTGAGATGTTCTGAATCCATTTAATGATTTGAGTTGCACAATGGACAGTTAGGAGACTGATATATTCCAATTCTATGCAGATTCTTGGCCAAACAGTCATGGCCTGTCGCCAATCTAAATGCAGCTACAGACGATTTTCGTGGTAAATCGGGAATCAACTGTGGATTATGATGCAGAGAGTTCCATTTTTTCCCTTGAGATTGTGTTATCAAATTTTGTTTGTTGAAGTCTAAGTATGTAGATTTAATCAATCTTTTCACAGAGGAATACGTAGATTTGGTAACAGGTCTGTAAGTAGCAGTGCTGCCCTTCTTTGCTAAAGCATCCGCATTCTCGTTTCCCAGGATTCCACAATGGGATGGTATCCATTGGAATACAATTCTTTTATTGAGTGATATTAGTTGAGAGAGCATTTTATTTATTTCTGCTATTTGAGATGAAGGTGTGTTTCTAGAGATTATTGATAGAATAGCTGCTTTGGAGTCTGACAATATAACTGCATTTTTAAATTTATTAATGTGGCAGACAAGATTCCTGAGACTTTCACTTGTTGCAGTGATTTCTCCATCAAAACTTGTTGTTCCATATCCAAGAGATCTATAAAGTGAGAAACAATCTAGAATCTAGGTTCACAGGAAGAACATGAGACTGAGAAAAAAATCTGTAACATGAATGAGACTGTGTTAACATTTTATATTTTTTGTGGTTTTATTTGTGTATTTTGATGTGCTTTGTGGTAATTTGTGATTTTCTGTCTCATATACTTGAAATTAAAAAAAAATGTAACAATGTCAATCTTAATAATAAACTTCCATTTTTTCTCGTATATTCCAATGTTTCATAAGGGAATTATGATATACTTATCTTTTTTTCTTCACAAGGCTCATATTTATTCACTTTTCTTAATCCATACACTGTGGAAGTCAGAAAACCACGAACTCCAACAGTGTTTATTTCAAATTGTAGCTTAAGATAATGTAAAAATTTGAGTTTTGAAGTATTTAATTGATAAAGAATGTAATTTTACACAATATTAATAGATAAATGTATAATGTATACACAAGTAACATCAGAATGCGTAATATCGACTTTACACATCGACATTGACAAAGAGCTATTCCATCTCAAATCGACCGAAATATAGAGAAAATTGACCTTACAATTTCTAAATACAATGAAACTTTTTTTTACGTAGAGAACTGTGATACAATGCTTTGTGCAAAGTTTGGTACGCTTAACCAAAGGTCCCGGGTTCGATGCCCGGCCCCGGAACAATTTTTCCCTTGAAATTACTCAAATCAACTTTACAGGGAGTTATACCTGAAATCTTGATTTGCAAAGTTTGAGGCATCAGAACTTCATAGTGTTTAAATTTAAAATATTGAAATTTAACGTATTTTCATAAAATTAGCATCTTTAAACTGTGGTAGCTCCGAAGCCCTTTCACCCAATGATCAAAATCATGGTTTATTTTGATGCTGAGAAATTAAAGTTTATATTGACATATAAACAGATTTTCTTACATTTTATGGAAATGGAGAAAATTAGATTTTTCCTCATTAAGACGGCTTTGCCACCGAAAAAATATTTTAAATATATATAGTTAGATTCCGCATTGAAAGTACAAATAAACACATATTTTTTACTGATGGTATGTTGATAAGAAAGTATTGAAAATATCAGATAAAGAAAATAAATAGTACGCGCGTGAACTAACCATCTGACTGTGAGACGAGAGCTAGCCGAGACAAGCAAGGCCAGGAGACAAACACGTAAAGTTTCGTCTAGTAGCGCATAACTGGGCTAGCTTTATCACAAGTTTTCATAAACACAGGAGTAAAATGACACCCAACGCTGCTTATCTTCAGCTCTCGGCCAGTGCGTGCGGTACTGCGCCGTTCAAGTCTAGGCGTGTGAAAATAATTTATTTAATACCCTCGAAACTTATTGCCGAGCCACTAAGCAAACAATGCCGAATCCCTCTTAATAATGCAAGGTATTTTTCTCAATATTTTTTTTTTTTTTTTTACATTTTTACAAATTGTCAAAAAGCCTAAAAGTAAGTAAAATAAGATTATCTGTTTCTCTGTGTATAATAAAAATAAGGACCACCTCTTAACATAACCTACCAACTGTCAGCTTCAAAATGAGCTCTCATTCAATGTTTTTCAGTAAATGTTTCCAGAGTTCTGAGTACTGAAAGAGGCTTGTTTTTATAAAATGCCCTAAATTTGTCGCTCAATAATACGAAAACCGTTTGACTTTCGATAGTATATTTTTGAAAATGCACTCTCCTCAGCACCTTGTATAAATAGGGAAAAAATTAGAGCAAAAAAATTCGTGGTTTTTTACTGATCGATTTCATATGGAATAGCCCATATACATATCGATATTCATAGTCGTTTCCGTTCTCGGTTTATTGTGAGTAAAAAATCCTCACATTCACGTCCTCCGATTCCCGTTTCCATTCTGGTTCTCGTTCCCGGTTTATTGTGGACAAGTCTTAACGATTAGCACGTTTGACTGTGAAACGAGCGGACAATTTTAAGTTTTTGTAAAAGCGTTCAATCAACAACTTTATTGTTGTTATTATTATTATTATTATTATTATTATTATTGTTATTATTATTGCTATTACTATTAATTTTTATTATTATTGTTCTTGTTATTGTTATTATTATTATTAATATTATTATAGTTATTATTGTTATTGTTATCATTATAGTTATTATTATTGCTATTGTTATTATTATTCTTACTGTTATTGTTGTTATTATTATTATAGTTAGTATTATTATTATTGTTATTATTATAGTTATTATTATTGGTATTGTTATTATTGTTATTGTTATTATTATAGTTATTATTATTATTGCTATTATTATTGTTATTCTTATTGTTGTTATTATTATTATAGTTATTATTATTATTGTTGTTATTATTCTTATTATTAATGTTACTGTTATTGTTGTTATTATTATTGTTATTATTATAGTTATTATTATTCTTATTATTATTGTTATTGTTATTGTTATTATTGTTATTATTATTGTTATTGTTATTATTATTGTTATTGTTATTGTTATTATTATAGTTATTATTATTGTTATTGTTATTATTGTTATTATTGTTATTGTTATTTTATTGTTATTGTTATTGTTATTGTTATTAATATTATTGTTATTGTTGTTGTTATTATATTTATTATTATTATTATTTTTATTGTTATTATTATTGCTATTACTATTAATTATTATTGTTGTTCTTGTTATTGTTATTATTATTATTAATATTATAGTTATTATTGTTATTGTTATTATTATAGTTATTATTGCTATTGTTATTATTATTCTTATTGTTATTGTTGTTATTATTATAGCTATTATTATTATTATTGTTATTCTTATTATTATTATAGTTATTATTATTATTAATGTTATTGTTATTGTTGTTATTATTGTTATTGTTATTATTATAGTTATTATTGTTATTATTATTGTTATTGTTATTATTATTGTTATTATTATTGTTATTGTTATTTTTATTGTTATTAATATTATTGTTATTGTTGTTATTATTATTATATTTATTATTATTGTTGTTATTGTTATTATTATTATTATTATTATTATTATTATTATTATTATTAATATTATTATTATTATTAGGGCGGCAATGAACCTTCGGGTTCCTTAAAAGCCATTTGTAAGTAAGTAAGTAATTATTATTATTATATTTATTATTATTATTTAATGGTATTCGAAGTAAAACCTCTGGCGTCAGAATCCGACGTTCTAGCCTTGAGTTTTGACAACCAAGCGCCAAATTTGTTCACGAAGTGTTGTACACTACAGGATGGGTTAATAAGAGTTAATGCAAACTGTAGGCTTGGTTGGATCCGCAGCGCCTCTCGAATTCGTTCCAAACGCCATGGCGGCATTTTATACGCTTTGTAGAGTATTTTATGTATCAGAGTGCTTACATTTTTAAAGGGCAGTAAAAGATGAGCCATTCCAGACGTGTGGAAGTGTCACTATCTGCTAGACGCTATTGACGGGCGCAATGCATATCCAGCGGATGTACGCACAATGCTGACAGCGCATGCGTGGGCGCTCCCAGCCCTGATTGAATGACGTACAAGAAAATATGCCAACACAGACTCGTATTTTTTTCTCCCAAGTACACAGTAAATTTCGGAGTACCTATTCTGTGAGTCCTTTACACAGAGTATTCTATTCAATTCACTAGTTTGTCTTCATTGCCGAACATTAAATTTAACAAGAGCATTCGTGGCTCTTTCTAACTCATCTATGTTCACGCAAATCTGGCTTTCAGGTAGAAGCTCTCAGTGAAGCAGGCTTGAATAATTTTAAGGGAAAAATTGTTCCAGGACCGGGTATCGAAAATTTAAATTATAGTTTGTTTAACGACGCTCGCAACTGCAGAAGTTATATCAGCGTCGCCGGTGTGCCGGAATTTTTGTCCCGCAGGAGTTCTTTTACATGCCAGTAAATCTACTGACATGAGCTTGTCGCATTTAAACACACTTAAATGCCATCGACCTCGGCCGGGATCGAACCCGCAACCTCGAGCATAGAAGGCCAGAGCTATACCAACTGCGCTACCGAGGGCGACCCCGGGTATAACAAATAAAACAAAACCTATAAATAATAAAGATATCCAATCAAATAAAAAAAGTCATAACAACAGTGGAGCCGCCCCATTTCACTGATGATTTCCAAGTATTATAGAAGGATTAAGACCATTCGCTTAGCGCACGAATGCTCTACCGACTGAGCTACCCCAGGAACTATACACGACACCGTCACAATTCTTCCCTTTTATATCCACATAACTCAAATGGGCTGACAAGACGCCAGAAACCCAAGTTTGAGTGCACTTAATTCTTTGTAACTTAAATTGTGGCTTTCTCTTAACGTATCTACAGTAACGAATATGTTGTAAAATTAATATAAAAGCGTCGAGTATGAAGAAAGAAATAGTCAATTCAAAACAATCTAATTCCCAAGTAGCCTATTTAACTGTGGTATTAATTTTCAAGTGGATCCAATTCTCTGTAGTAACATAATCATTACTAGACTTCGTGGAAATGCCACGAGAATCGCAAGATTCACTGCGCACGCGATATAGACTGTATGAGGAGGGGGTGTGCAAAGGATGGAGTATGCCTCTGATGTAAACACTGAGCAGTATACTGCGGTTACAATAAAACCTGTATCCTGCATTCAAGAAATATAATGAATGATCATTGAAGTAGCAAATGTATAAACATGTAAATACACAATTATTTTATAGTGAGATATATTAACTCAAAATTTAATGTAAGATACTCACATCATCCTTGAATGTGTGCATTGCAGTGAAAAGTTACGTACATTTTGAGCGACTACAAAGTAGCCTCGTCCGATGGTCACTTAAACAGTTTTTAATTTGGGAAAATGTATGTTCAACATCACACGATGTAGTAGGTGCATATTTGAAGAACGGAAAGTCACTACTTTTTAGTACACCAACTTAAGACGTCTTGTCGTGACCTGATAGTACATCATTTACAATACGAAGTTGTGAATAGGCAGAATTTTTACCAATAATGTTTCTCAACTTACATTGCATTTTTTCTGAAATTAGTAAATTGTTATTTTGGATAATGGTTTGTGATACTTTATCCACTATATTAAGGGCTTCTTAGAGTTGTAGTTTAGACGATTCTAACAGGGTGATACTTTTGGACACGATTTTAAAATTAGAATCAATGAACAGAATATCTTCCAATAACTGTTCAAAAGGCAATGATTTTACAGTTGCAACAGCGAAACTGTCTGTGCTATCCAATGCATAAATTACCTCCATTATTTTGCCGTAATGTTCTGCATAATAATTAACAGCATCCAACCACGTTCTCCAACGGGTCAAGACTGGCTGCGGGGGTAAGAGTATTCCAGGGGCAATTATTTGGAACAGCAACACTCTTATTGTAGTATGTTTGATTGAATTCTTGTCTGCACTGAACAAATGTTAAGCTTTGACAGTAATGCAAAAACAAGTGCTTACATAGGTATACATTAGCTGTAGCTGCTCTATCTATTTGGACCGGTCACAACTCTTAACATGAACTGCTTATACTACGAGACCGGGCGGTCGCTCACCTCCTCTATACTACCGTACATCGGCAACCTGATTGCATGCTGCGTGTGGCAATTCAACGAAGTCTAATCATTACAATTTCAAACAACACATTGGTGTAGTCTGACCAAACGTCCTCGATTTTGAGTTGCTGTTCCCGGGGGCAAATGTCCCCGCTTTTATCCCCAAAAATGAATTTTGTCACCAGAAGCTTTGATTTTGTTTCAAATAACATTTTACTGGAGCTGCTGCGATTCATGCACATTTTTTAACAGTTCTCAGTATCCAGTGAGCACAGTATGAGGTATTCTGCACTCTTTTAGAAGAACATAGGATCTTTGTCTTTAGTCATCTAAGCATTCGCGTTGCGCGGAAGCGTTAGAACTGCCACAACGTCAATTTTTAAGTAGTTCGAAAAGTGAAGAATTTTGTGACAAACCAACAGGTGAAAAGTGGTATGATCTTTTTCGACATTAAAAAAAAATCCATTCCATTTTAAAATCTTCTCAAAATAGTATGATTAGACTAATAATGCGTCTTCCAAGCACTAATTCATCAGTTGAAAGACTTTTCTCCACAATAAACTCAATCTTGACTGATCAAATGCCAAGAATGATAGTTGAAACAGTTAAAGCTTTGTTACAAGTGAAAACAAACTTTCATTTCTCATGTGAAGAACATAGTGTGAAGCTGTGTGGGAGTGAACAGATCCTTAAAAAGATACATTCTTCAGACAATTACTTGTAAAATGTGTGCGTTAGAGTTCAGTGTGTACAGTGTTATGTGAAAGACTTCCATGCACGGCATAATGGAAGCCGGCAGTTACGGGTAGTTAAGAGTGACAATTAGCGGCAATTTTAAATCTTGGTATAGAGCTAAAATGAAAAATCAATATATCACACAATAACTCCGATAAAAAAATTCTCAAAGTACTGCGTGTTCAGTTCAAAGTGTGTCATGGCTCGCTGAATATCGTCATGTAGCTAGCCGATGAGCCTAGAGAATTCAATCTTCCTACATTTCCGCAGAGGCGTATTACCTATGTGCCAGAAAAGTTGCCTGGCAAGTACGGCGTTCATTCTGAAGAGTACTTACCGATACGTTCGCTAACTCCAGTAGTGGCAGGAATGTGAACTGTTTGGAAACACGTACTGAGGTGAATTTTTTTCTTACTGTCGGGATATGGCGAGAGGGTTAAGACGATTACTTACGTACAGTATTTGTTGACATTAACTTCGAAGGTCAACATGGACACGGAGCATTTGATTTGTGTTGTGGAATGTTGCCGTACGTAACCGATGATAACAAATACTCTGGGTACGACTTGCCCGCGCAAAACACAGTTCGAAAGAGGTTATGGTAGTACACAGACCGTACAGACCGCCATTTGTTGCTACGACGTTCAAGTTATACCGTACACGTTCTGAAGTTCAGATTGAACGCCTTGATTAATAGGCAACTTCTCTGACATAAAAGCTGAAACTCGCATCAAATCACTGACTCACCAATAATGACGTCATTACACACTTTGAAATGAACACCCAGTAGTTGCAATCTATGTAAGATTCTGAGCGAACTGTCAATATGTGCCTTATAATGCCGCACTTCGGTTATTGTGACGTTTTGTTAAGTGACCTAAGTTCTGAACTGTCAGTCAAGTTACAGCGAGCTTAGAATATGTGCGTCAGATACGTGTGCAACATCCGACGATATGATCACATATCACCGTCCTTCGCAAATCTTTCGTGACTCCGACTTAAAGAACGCAGAACTTTACACTCTTTGTCTTTACTCTCTTGAATTCTGCACACCTCAACACCAAATTACCTTTCGTCTCACTTCTCTTATCTATACTCTAACCACGACGTAAATACCAGATCACTTATCTGTGGCACGCTAAGTATACCTCTTCATAGAACATCTTGTTATTCATCATCTTTTACAGTATCCACCTCGCGTCAATGGAATTCCTTGTCACAAAGTATTAGGGGCTGCAAGACAATAAACACCTTTAAGAACAGCTTAAAAGATAACCTTATTAGCATTTCACTCCAATCATACTGATTTAAACTATCACTGACTACATTGTTACTTCTTTCTTTTAGACATCATCCTGATAGTGCTGTATTTTCGAAATTGTCTCATAATAATCTCTTTCTATTATCTAATGTTATTTGAAATATATTAACATTCTATGTATTTTAGCTTAATTCTGCTACACAGTTTATTTCAGTGTTTAATTAATAGTCCATAGTATTTTGTTGTTTAATTCATAAATAACTCTTGTATACATGTAACTCTCATCTAAATCAAATTGTTGAATTCTTTGTAAGTTCATGCATATTTATTTATTATTTATTTTATTTATTTATTTAATAATAACATATACATAAAAATGTTACATTAAAATACCCCGAAAGAGCAAAGCTCGTGTTCGGGGACAGTTCCGTTACATAGATACACATACTTTGTAGACAAAATACTTCAGAAAAAAGCTCACATAAAGATTGTAATAAAATTAGTAAATAATAATACTAATAATAACTGAGTGAAAAAGAGACTATGTTTAGATTGATGGATTAATATTAAATTATTATTAGTAGTATAATTAGTGCAGGTCATGTTGATATAGTAACCAAGATAAAATAGAAAAATACACTTAGGATAGAAATAAACTTGTTTTACAATACATGGTACATAATATATATACAGGGAGGTCTGTCATATAATTTTTTTAATTCTGGATCTGAAAATTTCATTGCTTAAAGTAGTCAATTCTGGATGAAATTTTATTATCGAATTATATAGACGTGGACCATAATTGGTACTGTGTAGCAAAGCAGCAGATGTGAAATATTTAGGTTCAACTAATTTAAGAATTTCATTTCGTCTTGTATTATGATCATGTGGCTGAGCTACAAATTTCATTTTATTTTTATGATAGAATTTCATTAAAGAGTTTTTATGTATATACTCTTTTTCCTGGTTGAGTGGAAGAGAAGGCCTAACGGCCTTAACTCTGCCAGCTAAAATAAATCATCATTATTATTAATATTATTATTATTATTATTATTATTATTATTATTATCATTATTGTAGTTGGAGAAACCTCGGAAAAAAATCCAAGCCGGTAATCAGTTGGATTCGAAGGTTCGGATCACAAATCCAGCCTGTTACCCTGTGATAGAGACGCCTTCAAGCTTCCATTTCAGAGAGTAAAGACAGTCGTTACACCTAAAAGTGAATGTAGGCTACTGCATAGGCTGGAACGATGAATACTGGAGTTCCCTGCTGAACTCTGTCCCTGTGACATCATATCAGAGGGGTTAATCATATCTTCCGCAGGGAGCGGAAGCGACAGTGACGAGCGGCAGGGCAGATCGCTCGGAACATCGCTGCGCGTGCGTTCGATAATCACTCTTATTCAATTGGACGTGGGCAACTTCTTACTCGAAATATACGGCTCTGCTTTCAAGCTGCAGAACCCGACTAAAGTGTGGAACAGGTCGTACTGCATAATGTTTATACGACGGACAGTTGTACAGTTCCAGAAACAAAAAATGGACCGATGTTGAAGTTGCTTTCAGAGCACGATTCACACCACAACGACGCTTTCCAATTCACAAAGGAAGTAGGCCTACTCGAGCTGTCAGAAAATAAATGTTAGATATTTCTAACTCTCCAGCAGAATTAATAGAAGAAGGAAGCGCATTATCTAACGAAATTTATAAGCTTGTACTTGCTATTTGGGAAAAGAAAATTGTGCCAGAACAATGGCAGGAGTCCATTATCGTGCCTATCTTTAAGGAGGGGGACAAGACTAACTGTAGTGACTTTCGAGGAATATCACTTTTGTTGACGTCGTACAAAATTTTGTCCAATATTCTTTTGAGAAGATTAACTCCATATGTAGATGAAATTATTGGGGATCATCACTGTGGTTCTAGGCGTAATAGATCAACTATTGACCAGATATTTCGTATTCGACAGATAATGGAGAAAAAATGGGAGTATAAGGGTACAGTGCATCAGTTATTCATAGATTTCAAAAAGGCATATGACTCGGTTGAGAGAGAAGTTTTATATGATATTCCTATTGAATTTGGTATTCCCAAGAAACTAGTTCGATTAATTAAAATGTGTCTCAGTGACACGTACAGCAGAGTTCGTATAGTTCAGTTTCTGTCAGATGCGTTTCCAATTCACTGTGGGCTAATGCAAGGAGATGCACTATCACCTTTACTTTTTAAATTTGCTCTAGAGTATGCCATTAGGAAAGTCCAGGATAAGAGAGGGTTTGGAATTGAACGGGTTACATCAGCTGCTTGTCTATGCGGATGACGTGAATATGTTAGGAGAAAATCCACAAAAGATTAGGGAAAACAAGGGAATTTTACTGGAAGCAAGTAAAGAGATAGGTTTGGAAGTAAATCCCGAAAAGACAAAGTATATGATTATGTCTCGTGACGAGAATATTGTACGAAATGGAAATATAAAAATTGGAAATTTATCTTTCGAAGAGGTGGAGAAATTCAAATATCTTGGAGCAACAGTAACAAATATAAATGACACTCGGGAGAAAATTAAGCAAAGAATAAATATGGGAAATGCCGTTATTATTCAGTTGAGAAGCTTTTATCATCCAGTCTGCTGTCAAAAAATCTGAAAGTTAGAATTTATAAAACAGTTATATTACCGGTTGTTCTGTATGGTTATGAAACTTGGACTCTCACTTTGAGAGAGGAACATAGGTTAAGAGTGTTTAAGAATAAGGTGCTTAGGAAAATATTTGGGGCTAAGAGGGATGAAGTTACAGGAGAATGAAGAAAGTTACACAACACAGAACTGCACGCATTGTATTATTTACGTGACATAATCAGGAACATTAAATCCAGACGTTTGAGATGGGCAGGGCATGTAGCACGTATGGGCGAATCCAGAAATGCATATAGAGTGTTAGTTGGGAGGCCGAAGGGAAAAAGACCTTTAGGGAGGCCGAGACGTAGATGGGAAGATAATATTAAAATGGATTTGAGGGAGGTGGGTTATGATGATAGAGAATTGATTAATCTTGCTCAGGATAGGGACCAATGGCGGGCTTATGTGAGGGCGGCAATGAACCTCCGGGTTCTTTAAAAGCCAGTAAGTAAGTAATTAACTTATTTCTGAATCATTAGCAAGAACTAGTGACTTAGTTATCGAATCTAAAAGAAATATATTTTGACAGCCTTTATCCTGAAATCATACTTACACTTTGGCACGTTTTGTACACAATTGCTCAGTCAACTGTCTGAACCTCACAAGTAATTCTAACAACTAAGAGAACTAAGCCAGAATATAATGGAGTAGGGTTGCCAATTCCTTTGAATATTACATCGCCGACTATACTACAGTCTATACAAAACTAGAAAGGTATTGACAGTTTAGCGTCGCCATGACAACCTCTCAATCTAGCCAATCACAGACCATGGCAACAGGCCGACGTTGCCCTTTGTTTCGCAGCGATCACGTGCTTTGTTCGGAAGTGTTGAATCATCGTTACAGCAAGTATTGGTGTTGAGTCGTGGCTATTGTTTTCGTAGATATTTTGTTGT
This sequence comes from Periplaneta americana, assembly GCF_040183065.1. NCBI lineage: Eukaryota > Metazoa > Arthropoda > Insecta > Blattodea > Blattidae > Periplaneta > Periplaneta americana. The sequence continues at coordinate 155,233,821 of NC_091129.1, forward strand.
CGATGAAGGTACAATTAGTTTGAGTTTAGTTTTAAATTTAATGTAGTTATGAGTGTATTTGTAACGCGATTTATAGAGCCCGTGTGTTTCACTCCTGCAGTTAGCGGCAACGAAATGGGCTCAGAGGGAGAAAGGAGTTCTACACAGGGGCGGCCCGTCCTTATGTGCTACAGTACAATGATAATTTTTGCTCAAATAGAGTGTTTGCAGTACCATAGTATTTGATCTGCCATTTGACAATTTCCCGTTGTTATGTTCATGACGCATTATAGAGTGTTTAGTCTTCGCTCTTCGCTCTTTGGTGCCTCAGGGGGTTCGTTGTGCTACTCAAAACTTATATGATAATGTAGACAGTTAATGCGCATGTGCGAAGCTGAAATAACTGCTCTGATTGGCTATTTTTACGCGGGGAAGTGCTGTAGTCAGCTTCAGCACAACACAGCTTGGAGATTGCAAAAGTAAAGCGTAAGGGAAGAATGCTTGTTTGTGGAGAAACTCGGAACTATGTACAATGTATTTGGTAATTCAAATGTTCGACTGCTGCTGCCATCTACCAGTTTTTTTTTAGGTTCCTACTGAATCAGTCAGCAAGCGACGGAAAATTGAATCTTAGAAAATTGATGCCAAGGAGGTATGTAACCGTATTATTCAGGAAACTACTCATCGTTTCCAATCTTTAAGCTACCTAGACGCAACAAAATTGTTAAACAGCGAATTTTTTGACAATTTTTTACATAATTTTCCTGAACGCGAACTTGAAGTTGCTGTCAACAGCTATACTGTACTGAACAAAAGAGTGTTAAAGACACAACTTGGAGTTCTATACGGAAGATCCGACTTCCGAAATATAGATGGATGTTCAATTGTTACAAAACATAGTCTCCAACAACTCACGGGATCCATTCTGTGAAGTAACGAAGTTGTTAAATATTTTGGTTACAACACCAATGACCACTGCTGAGCCAGAAAGCTGTTTTTCTTGCTTGAAACGCATAAAAACGTTTTTAAGGAACACTATGTCCCAGGATCGCCTCACTGCTCCTGCAATACTGTCAATAGAAAAGAGTATGATGTCTAAGATGGAGGGGTTTAACGTTTAACACCAGGGTAATTGACAAGTTCTGCAGTAGGAACTCCATATTTCGTCACTAGGCGAGTCTCAAATTAAGATAAATGCATATCAGTGTATACAGTAGGCCGATATAGATTTTGTAGCACACTCATTATTTTGACCACCAGCCGCTACTGGTTCTACAAGGGACAGCAAGAGGTCTAGAAGTAACGGAAAAGGTGCTCCTCTTACAAGTCAGGCGAGAGAAATGGTTTGCAATGTGCGGGACTATTTCGAGAAAGAAGGTACAATGGCGGGTCTCTTATTCCTGTACAGCAGGTGGTAAATAGTAATGCAGAGGCTCTCAAAATAGGAAAGAACACCATCGTTAAAATAGCCAAGGAGAAATTTAAATTGAATGAGCAAGAGGATGGACCTTTCTGACTTGAAATCCTGGGAAAGAAAAGTAAATGGAAAAGCGGGTGGTAAATTTAGATACCTTTCAGGAGGATGGAACCTGGCGGCATGTATATTTATATATGGAAGAAGCATCCTACGTTTAAAAAGAAAGCTGCAAACTTCGCTTCAAGATGCGGATCTTTTCCACGGCGTGAAACGGTAACTAACATCCAGACAGACAGATAGACAAGACATACAAAATTTAAAATAAAAAAAAAGGGATTTTCGGTCTCAGGATGAATAATTATACATGTTAACACCAATTATTTTTGGAAAAGCGAAAATTACCAAAAAAATTTCGGTTATAGATTTATTATTAGTAGACTTCGTGAAATTGCCACGAGAATCGTAAGGTTTACTATGCACGCAGTATAGACTGTATGAGAAGGGGGCGTGGAAAGGATAGAGTATGCCTCTGTTATAAACACTGAGCAGTATACTCCGGTTACAATAAAACCTGTATCCTGCATTCAAGAAATATAATGAATGATCATTGAAGTAGGAAATATCTAAACATATAAATACACAATTATTTTGTAGTGAGGTATATTAACTCTTAAAATTTAATGTAATATACTCACATCATCCTTGAATATATGCATTGCAGTGAACAGTTACGTACATTTTGAGCGACTGCAAAGTAACCTCCTCAAACAGTTTTTATATTGGGAAAATGTACGTTCAACGTCACACGATATAATAGGTGCATATTTGAGGAACGGAAAGTCACTACTTTTTAGTACACCAACTTCAGACGTCTTGTCGTGACCTGATGGTACATCATTTATAATACGAACCTGTGAATAGGCAGAATTTTTAGCAATAATGTTTCTCAACTTACATTTAACTTTTTCTGAAATTAATGAATTGTTATTTTGGTAACGGTTTGTGATACTTTATACACTATATTAAAGGCTTCTGAGAGTTGTATTTTAGACGATTCTAACAGGGTGATGCTTTTGAACACGATTTTAAAATTAGGATCAATGAACAGAATATCTTCCAATATCTATTCAGAAGGCAATGATTTTACAGCTGCAACAGCGGAATTGTCTGTGCTATCCAATGCATAAATTACCTCCATTATTTTGCCGTAATATTCTGCATAATAATTAACAGCATCCAACCACGCTTTCCAACGGGTCAAGACTGGCTGCGGGGGTAAGGGTATTCCAGGGGCAATTGTTTGGAACAGCAACACTCTCATTGTAGCATGTTTGATTGAATTCTTGTCTGCACTGAACAAATGTTAAGCTTTGACTATTCCAACCACAGTAATGCAAAAACATGTGCTTACATAGGTATACATTAGCTGTAGCTGCTCTATCTATTTGGACCGGTCACATCTCTAAACACGAACTGCTTATACTACGAGACGGGAGGTCGCTCACCTCTTCTATGCTACCGTACGTCGGCAACCTGATTGCATGCTGCGTGTGGTAATTCAACGAAGTGTAATTATTAGTATAGATTTTGAATGTAAAACATTCCCTGAAAATCTTGTTCAGATATCTGTAACTGGTTTTGAGTAATGTGCATCCAAACTTCATGAAATTATTCAAATCTCACATATAAAGTCAATTATACAGTGTTCATGAGTTATATGAGAAACATAGAATATATATAACACAGTTGTATGAACACTTTTAAAATAAAATAAATTATTAAAATTGATAAAATTCAGACATGTGTCGGAGATTGCATCTTCATCTTCAGTGACTCTACCACGACGGCTGGTTCAGCTGGTCGACCGCAAAGTAGTGTGGCTTAAAGTAGAGTCACTGAAGATGAAGAGGCAATCTTCCAAACATGTCTGAGTTTTATCAATTTTAATAATTTATTTTATTTTAAAAGTGTTCATACAACTGTGTTATACAGGGACATAATTTTATTTTTACTAACATTTTTAATATAAACTTGACTATACCTCTGACTCAACGCCGTTTGCTACCCCCTTCCACGACTGGAGTTCGATGATACTGGCGTAATATACAAACAAATCACTTTACTAGGTATAGGAGGGAAGAAAAGTAGTTCATCCTTTTACGTGAACTAGGAAATATCGCGATTTTGAGTTTGATCATTTTCATTAGGTTTTTGTTTAATCAAAATACAGTACAGTATTAACAATGAGTGTTTTTACTCACGAACTGAGCTGTCCATGTGGACGTATTCATTATGCAGTGTCTATTATACTGTCTAAAGCACATTAGCGTACAATATAGAGAATGAAGTTAAATTTAAAAATAATCAGAATATGGATATTTAAACACATTTTTATAAAATGGTGGCCGTTCATTTCGATACAGGCTTCAGTTCTTATGTGCATATTATCGCACTATAGACTATTGTACCTAATCTCAATTACCAGTTTCGTCCTTCGTGCTAGTAACTCATGTTGAAATAATTCTGTACCTACTCTATAAAAGAGTAGGCTACCTTACGTACTGTAAATTCAATCTTCACTTCTGCCCGATCCGAAAAGATAAAATTACTCAGACATACTATCTACTGTCCGTCCAAGTGGTTATGTCGTAGGGTCGTAGAAATGGAGGTAATTACGTTATAGTTAATTACTTAACGATGCCCTTTTATTTAAGTTATTTTAAACAGTTGTATGATATTACGTAGACGTCCAATTCCTAACAGAAATTAATGTTTTCAGAAGACAGCTAAGACAGCCCAGCCACTAGCTGGCGAATAAAAGCTGGTGGGGGAAACCGGTATACGACTTAGGCAAATGGACGACAGTACCTGTGCGAAAATGATTCAATATTGAAAGCTCTTTCGCCACTGGAAAACGCGAACATATTTTTGGAACGTACTGTTTACTATGACCGTAAGGCTACTTATGCGGTCTTGGATCTGTGTGGAGGACGGTTGAACTTCATTAGTAGAAGGGGTGGGAGTGAAGTACATTCAAAAACTCAGGTACAATAAAAATTGAAGTAAAAATAAAATGATGTCCCTGTATATATATTGTATGTTTCTCATTCATGAAATTAATTATCGAAATAGTCAGTACCTTCTTACCTTAAGCTCATATCTCCTTAATGTGCCTTTCAAGATCCTAAGTTCGTATCTCAAAGAGTTCAGTAGAGCGTCCCTATTTCCTGTGTAATTTTTTTCCCCGAATCACTCGTTATATCTGGGAATATCATCATTTCAACGACTGTGGGAAACTTTGAATTGTCTTGATGTAAATTTTGCTGTTCTATATAGTAATCCTGTTTCTATGGTTACTGGTTTGTTGTTATACAGATATGTAGGTGAAAAGACATATTATATTTAATTAATACCACAGTCTAGCATATACATTCACGAAGTTCAATCTATACTAATAATAAATCTGTAGCCAAAATTTTTCTGGTAATTTTCGATTTTCCAAAAATAATTGGTGTTAACATGTATAATTAACCATCATGAAACCGAAAATCGCTTTTTTGAAATTTTTGTTTGTATGTCTGTCTGTCTGTCTGGATGTTTGTTACCTTTTCACACGATAATGGCTGAACCGATTTATATGAAAATTGGAATATAAATTAAGTTCGTTGTAACTTAGATTTTAGGCTATATGGCATTCAAAATACTTTATTTGAAAGAGGGGTTATAAGGGGGCCTGAATTAAATAAATCGAAATATCTCGCTTATTATTGATTTCCATGAAAAATATTACATAACGAAAGTTTCTTCAAAAATAATTTCCGGTAAGTTTTATTCTATACAAAATTTTGATAGAACTGATATTTAATGAGAAAAATGAGTTTTAAAATTACAATAACAACGCCATCTAAGGCGCTATACTGAAATAAAAACAAATGACTTCGTCTATAAGGGGCCTTGGGCAACAACAATCGAAAGCTATTAAACATAGCCTAAGATAATGTTTCTGTGTTTGTATGAAGTAATATCGGAAGCTAATTAATTGTTTAATTATTATTTCACCATTGGAAAGTGTAGTTTCTCTAGATGGACATAATTCTACAATGTCATTACAGTAACTTCTGAAACATATAGCAAGTAATATAAACTAAATGATACGTCAATCCGCATTAAACTATGGTTGCATGTAATAACAATCAAGAAACATGTTAAAGGAATTGCCATTGCACCAAATGATTGCTCTCTGGACCAAAATGACCGCATTTTAATTATTTAAATACAATTTAAATTAAGTAACATATTAAACGATTTATCCTTCTATCAAACACCAATGTTCCCTTGATCAAACGTCCTATTTGAATTATGTAATTACTTTATATTTATTTCTAACAGGTGCAGCGGAGCGCACGGGTACGGCTAGTATGTAATAAATATGCATCCATAGATAGTTGCTAACCACTAGGATCGCTACTATCGCCTCATTACAGACAATGCGAAATAGTACCTGCACAGTCTAGTGTTCGTAGCAACCTCAACAACTCAAGCTTCGTGACTCTGAAGATTTCATAATTCGTGTCGTGGAAGTGGTTTTCTCGATGGTTTCTGAACACGGCGTAAATAGATATCGTCAGCAATGTGTACGCAGAGCCCTATGGAAGTTTACGAGGTACGTAGCTGCTTTAACACTGATCGACTATTAAACCATAGCTTATGACTACATAGTTACTCAGGGACCCGGCGTGGAAATGATGCCGGCAAATTTATGGCTGAATACAGCGACTTGCCAAGTCTTGAGATCTCTGATGCACATCTTACAGCTAATACTCGAATGCCCGTTTCACAACGCAGTGTTCTGAAAGCACTGATGCTTCATCATCATCGTTATCATCGTAAATACCATGGCAGTTATCGTCAAGCAACTGCATTAATATCATCAACAGAATTATTGGTAGCGTCAAGAACTACTTATAATCTTTTCGCTGTAAGAATAATCCTAATATAAACAATAGCACGTGACTGAAGTGAGGCTTCATTGGCCGCTGTTTGGCGCCATAGATTCTCAGTACGTGTTCCCGCCCACTGTTGTACATTCTGTTTCATGTTAAACATTTCCCGTTACTCGTCAAGTAGGCCTAACCTCACTACAATGCATTCGTTTGCTTAGGAAACATTTACTTTATAATTACTGTAATTAAAACTCACATAACTTATTATATACATTTAAGACTATTTGTTTTTCTCCGCTTTTGAGAGGGTTTCTACTCTTATGTTTAATAACCAAACACACCGAGGATGCAGAAGCCATACTTCAGTACCACGTGCTTACGTGACGCCAGCTTGTTACAAGAACAGACTACCTTGGTATTACTGTTTGTATTCATCCGCGTTCATAGTACATAACAAAATATAAAAGTAGCTTTTCTTTTAAATATCGTTTTACATATGACTGAAGTTATATGTTTCATTGTATTTAACAACTAGAATTCATTTTTTTTATTTTCAAATAATACAAGATTATGGTTTCCAAATACGGACTATATTTTCCTGCATCGTGTGGGTGTTTCGACTGGGAGCCAATCACGGTTATGACAGCCACGTGCTTGTGTTTACATTAGGATTTTTCTTACAACGAAAACAGTATAGATAGTTCAATTTATTATATTAGTATTACTTTACAATACATTCAACAACACTATTTTTACAACGTCCATAAACATCACTCTTTATACACACACGTAGTATCACTTTATGTTCACTTATTAACAAGTCTCTGTCTGCTATTTTGTCTCCTCGAGCAATATCTCGAATGGATAAATAGAGAACTCTGGGTAATGTAGCCAACACATAGTTCTAATGTTCACCATCTACGACGTTGGGCGCTGATCATCTTATTTCAGCCCCCTGCCTCCAGATGGTGCTGACCGCAGTTTCGCATCCTATTATATATTTATCCATGCTGTGGAGTAACAGTTAGCACGTCTGACCGTGAAACTAGCGGGCTCGGATTAAAATCCTGGTTGAGACAAGTTACCTAGTTGAGTTTTTCCCTCAACCCATTAAGAAAAAATGCTGGGTAACTTTCGGCGCTAGATCCTGGACTCATTTCTCTGGCAGTATCAACTTCATTCTTGCTTCATCACATTCAGACGCTAGATAACCATAGCAGTTGATAAAGCGTCGTAAAATAACTAATCAAAAAGTCATTGAATTAATACCCAAGCGGCAGGCTTTGTCTTGGATATATCTTGCTTGCACGCATCAATACTTGTAATGTCATGCGGTGTTGTCACGTTTTAGTTGTAAAGATTATCCCTAGTTTTATTATGTTTATACCGACATCATTACAGTGATTCCTGCCACCACCATCCACAGTGAATATATTTTAATCTATAAGATGACTTTTAATAATAATAATAATTTTATTTATTTATTTTATTTATTTATTTATATTTATTTAATGTGCTGTACAACAGCCAGTGGCCAATTACAGTTCAGCACAAATATAACAAAAACATAAAACAAAAATAATTATTACACATAAATATAATTACAATTAATTACAATAATGACGATGAATGGATAACTAAGAATACTATGAGACAATGATAATTGAGTATAATGCCTGAAAGAATACATAAATGATAAATCGTTGCCAAGAGCGAACTAAGTCTATACATTGAAGGGATCGAATTCGCTGCCATGCATGTTGGCATTTTTAATGCATCTGGAGACTGGTGAAAGAAATTTCGAATTTCTAATATAGAAAAGTTTGTGGGCTCTCATATCTTTTGTTGGAATATGTAAGGTAATATTGTTTAAGAAAGAGTCACAGGATATATCACCTTTGAGGACTTTACAAAAGAACAGATAATCTAGCTCATGGCGTCTAGCATATAGATTTTGACAATTAAAATATTCACATTTTCTCTCATAACTGTACCCGGAATTAATGGGCAGAAATCTGAATGAACATAAGGATATAAATTTTCTTTGTATATTTTCTAATTTAGCCGAGTCCGTAGTTGTAATAATAATAATAATAATAATAATAATAATAATAATAATAATAATAATAATAATAATAATAATAACGTCGTGAGCAAGCAGATGGTGCGGTGCTGCTGCAGGACGCCAAAATGTGCATGACGAGGAGCGCAGTGGGAGGGCAACCATCATCACAGACGACCTTGTGGAGCAACGCACCATCTGCTTGCCCATGACTAGGGACCGGATTTTTATGTAATTATATATTATAAATATAAATAACAAATCTTTGCCAATCTTGTAATTACCATTAATATATTAAAATTTCATACTACATATTTTTACATATTTACCCCACATTACATATTATGGCTTGGTATTACATAAATCTACATATTTAAACGTTTTTTTCATTTTTACTTCTCTAAAAGGAAAAGAAACTTCTGCTGGAGAAGTTTATTATTTGAAGTACACAGATTTAAAAAGCCTTTTTACCTACCCAAGAAAGGATATATTTCGAGACGAAACGTAACTTCCTTAGTTCCAGGAAGTAATAGAGGCACTTACCCCATACCACCCACTGTAAATATGAGTGAACAAAAGGCAACCTTTCTCATACAACTACCTTGTATTATAAAAATCACTCAGGAAGTAGCGTTGCCTTCATGCGGTGGAGTGGGATAAGGACGACATGATTTGTCTCGAACTATAATTGTTCTGCACACGTCTAACAAGCCGTTCCCATGCAGTTTGCAACGTTACCCACCCTCTTCCTAATCCTTCCTGTGTCAAGTCTGGCATGAGCAGCAATGAAGTAGCCGACTTTTGAAAAGAAGCTGTATAGGAACAAACTGGAAAGATGTTGAAAGATTAAAATAAAATAGCTTTTCAGGTTATTGCTTGACCTCTTTACTTTAAATTTAGTAGACCTATACGGAAATGGGATTTTCGAAGTAATTAGAAAGTATGGTTCTCGGCTGGAATAATCCTACCCTTCTGAATGAGACAGGAATGTCACTTTGCAAACAACAGTTTGTAAATGCCTATAGTTTGAGGTTAAACTGGGTGTTCATTTCAAAGTGTGTCATGACGTCACTGTTATTGGGTCACCGATTTGAAGCGAATTTCAGCTTATATGTCAGAGAAGTTGCCTATTATTTAAGACGTTTTTCAATCTAAACTTGAGAACGTGTACGGTATAACTTGAACGTCGTAGCAACAGATGGCGGTCTGTACGGTCTGTGTGCTACCATAACCTCTTTCGAACTGTGTTTTGCGCCGGCAAGTCGTACGCAGGGTATTTGTTATCATCGGTTGCGTACGGTAACATTCCACAACACAAATCAAATGCTCCGTGTCCATGTAGACCGTCGAAGTTAATGTCAACAAATACGTAAGCAATCGTCTTAACCCTCTCCCCATATCCCGACAGTACGTATTTCCAAACAGTTCACATTCCTGCCACTACCGGCGTTACCGTACGTATCGGTACGTACTCTTCAGAATGAACGCCGTATTTGCTAGGCAACTTTTCTGCGTCATAGTTATACACCTCTGCGGAAGTGTAGGAAGATTGAATTCTCTAGGCTCATCGGCTAGCCACATGACGGCATACAGCGAGCCATGACACATTTTGAACTGAACACGCAGTAGACGGTACTTTGTTTCTTACAGGGAGCAGCTAAAATGCATGTGCATCTCCTCTTATTTTCTCCTAATCCAGTAAAGTGAAACAGTGCTTGCTGTACTGTTGTGTCATTCATTTCACTCAGTTCTCTAGTTTTAGTACTTACAGTATAAACTGCTTTTAACTAACTAAAATGGCCCCTGTATCTTCAACCCTAACGACAAAAATAAAATCATGGATCATCATCATCATCCTCATCATCATCATCCTCATCAACCTCCTCCTCATCATCATCATCATCCTCATCAACCTCCTCATGAGGATGATGATGAGGATGAGGATGAGAAGTGTGCGGTGAAAAAGTCGGGTGCTCTATAAAATCACAACTGGAGAGTCTTGCCTATCCTATACCTGCCAGACATTGATATTAAATATTTTCATGATTTTACATATTTTAGTACATATGCAGCTTATTTTCTTACATAAATATGTACATATTTCACACCTTGATATTACATAAAACTCCGGTCCCTACTGATATCGCACCAGCAGTCGACAGCAGAAATACTTTTCAGTAGACTTGCCAGTGAGTCAGGATTGCTTTCTCCACCGTTCGCGGGTGCTCGATTACACTGACCTCTAGCGTTTTAAAGTGCAATTATACGTTAACGGAGCGAATACGCACAGAAAAACAGACCAGAGAAATTCGCTCGTGTCCATTCTTGATCACTCCTATTCGCTGAGCACAGCTACAATCCGGAAATTTATTTTTGATGATGATGATGATGATGAGGAGGATGATGACGATGATGATGATGATGAGGATGATGAGGATGATGATGAGGATGATGATGATGAGGATGATGATGAGGATGATGATGATGAGGATGATGATGATGAGGATGATGATGACGATGATGAGGATGATGATGAGGAGGAGGTTGATGAGGATGATGATGAGGATGATGATGATGAGGAGGTTGATGAGGAAGATGATGAGGAGGAGGTTGATGAGGATGAGGATGATGATGAGGAGGAGGTTGATGAGAATGATGATGAGGATGATGATGATGATGAGGAGGAGGTTGATGAGAATGATGATGAGGATGATGATGATGATGAGGAGGAGGTTGATGAGGATGATGATGATGAGGAGGAGGAGGTTGATGAGGATGATGAGGAGGAGGTTGATGATGATGAGGATGATGAGGAAGATGATGAGGAGGAGGAGGTTGATGAGGCTGAGGATGATGATGAGGAGGAGGTTGATGAGGGTGATGATGAGGAGGAGGTTGATGAGAATGATGATGAGGATGATGAGGAGGAGGTTGATGAGGATGATGATGATGAGGAGGAGGAGGTTGATGAGGATGATGATGAGGAGGAGGTTGATGAGAATGATGATGAGGATGATGAGGAGGAGGTTGATGAGGATGATGATGAGGAGGAGGAGATTGATGGTGATGAGGATGATGATGATGATGAGAATGATGACGGTGAGGATGACGGTGAGGAGGAGGAGGTTGATGAGGATGATGATGAGGAGGATGATGATGATGAGGAGGATGATGATGAGGAAGATGATGATGTTGAGGATGATGATGAGGAGGAGGAGGTTGATGAGGATGATGAGGATGATGATGAGGAGGAGGTTGATGAGGATGATGATGATGAGGTTGATGAGGATGATGATGATGAGGATGATGAGGATGATGATGATGATGAAATAATAGAAACGAGCCTCGATAATTCCTGCACGTGTGCACTGTGTCTGAATCCACCTTATCGCCTCAGTCCGTCCCCTGCCCGTCTCCTTTACACAGCTCCATGCTTCCTTGTTTTTGTGTAAGGGCAGAGAGCTGCGATGACCCCCTACCCAAGGGGAGTGGAGAGGCGGACTCCAGTTATTCACTGTCTCAGATAAATTCCGGGTCGAAACAGGCGAGATGGCCTAATTCTCGTAGGGAAATAGAACTCTGGTTTAAATGGTTTGAATTTAAAATAGAGATAGAACGCCCCTAATATATCAGCACCGGCACTTCGTTTCCTTCTTTGGTTATAACACGTGGGGCGTAATTTGACTTTCAGATGTTCCCTTACGCTGCCCAACAATTTTTACTTTTACATTGCTTCGGCGCCTCCTCTCCACACTGGACTGCGCTGACTTTATAACTCCCTTCGACTCCTCTCACGTCCAACACACTCAGATTCTCAACATACAGAAGAGTGTTAGTATACCATCTATTTTATCAATCAGAGAGATTCGTACAGAACTTTTATCTGTAGTGCTCAGACAGTTCACCATTAAGCGGAGCGAAACACGATCACACGAGTAGGTCCACCGCTGTGGAGAACGGTTAGCACGTCTGACCGTGTAACGAGCGGACCCGGGTTCGAATCCTGGTTGGGACGATTTACCTGATTGAGGTTTTATCCGGAGTTTTCCCTCAACCCATTAAAAGCAATTGATGGGTAACTTTCGGTGCTGGACTTCGGGCTCATCTGGCTAACATTATCACTAGACTTCGTTGAATTGCCACACGCAGCAAGCAATCAGGTTGCCGATGTACGGTAGTATAGAGGAGGTGAGAGACCTCCCGGTCTCGTAGTATAAGCAGTTCATGTTAAGAGTTGTGACCGGTTCAAATAGATAGAGCAGCTACAGCTAATGTATATCTATGTAAGCACTTGTTTTTGCATTACTGTGGTTGGAATAGTCAAAGCTTAACATTTGTTCAGTGCAGACAAGAATTCAATCAAACATACTACAATGAGAGTGTTGCTGTTCCAAATTATTGCCCCTGGAATACCCTTACCCCCGCAGCCAGTCTTGACCCGTTGGAGAACGTGGTTGGATGCTGTTAATTATTATGCAGAACATTACGGCAAAATAATGGAGGTAATTGATGCATTGGATAGCACAGACAGTTCCGCTGTTGCACCTGTAAAATCATTGCCTTCTGAACAGCTATTGGAAGATATTCTGTTCATTGATTCTAATTTTAAAATCGTGTCCAAAAGCATCATCCTGTTAGAATCGTCTAAACTACAACTCTCAGAAGCCCTTAATATAATGGATAAGTATCACAAACCGTTATCCAAAATAACAATTCATTAATTTCAGAAAAAGTGAAATGTAAGTTGAGAAACATTGTTGGTAAAAATTCTGCCTATTCACAACTTCGTATTATAAATGGTGTACCATCAGATCACGACAAGACATCTGAAGTTGATGTACTAAGGAGTAGTGACTTTCCGTTCTTCAAATATGTACGTATTACATCGTGTGATGTTGAACGTACATTTTCCCAAAATAAAAACTGTTTAAGTGACCATCGGAGGAGGTTACTTTGCAGTCGCTCAAAATGTACGTAACTCTTCACTGCAATGGACATATTCAAGGATGATGTGAGTATCTTATATTAAATTTTAAGAGTTAATATATCTCACTACAAAATAATTGTGTATTTACATGTTTAGATATTTCCTACTTCAATAATCATTCATTATATTTCTTGAATGTAGGATACAGGTTTTATTGTAACCGCAGTATACTGCTCAGTGTTTACTTTAGAGGCATACTCCATCCTTTGCACGTCCCCTTCTCATACAGTCTATACCGCGTGCGCAGTAAACCTTACGATTCTCGTGGCAATTCCACGAAGTCTAATTATCACCTTCATCTCACTCAGACGCTAGATAACCATAGCAGTTGATGAAACGTCATAGAATACGTCCAGTTTCGCTTGGACAGTCCAGGAAAAGAACTTTTGGTCCAGTCATAATTTTGATTCTGCCCTGGACGTCGAAATGTCAAGGAATTTAGATTTCTGCTGTCTGGACGAGCTGTATGTATATTCAGGTGAATGCAGATGTATTATGCGATGCATTCTGTATCTTAAGAATTGAATACGTACATATTAGTGTTATAGGATTTAATCGACTAATCTAATCGATTAATGGATCAATTTCTGTCGTAAGATTAATCGATCAAAAATATGTAATCGAATAAACTAGTCGATTAAAATTAATCGGTTGTAGTTTATATTAATATTATTTTGTATGTAGGTATACCTTATAATAGATGGGAAGATCAATTGCTCTGACCAAATGGCCCAAACCTTGATGATGATGACGATAATGATGATGATGATGATGATAAAAACTCATACTAAAAATTCCGATAATATTCCACTCTCGAAAATTCCTTACTGAAAAGCACAATGGTACTGTTTTTTTCTAACTGTAAACCAGGTAGCGTAGGGAAAATCTTTAGCATTAAAATTGAAACATACATTACTATAATGCACTTATACTTCTCTAACAAATATAAAAATTAACATGAATACAGTTCTAATAAGTCCTCTTCCCATTATCCATTGAATCAGTGCTGGCCATCCCTGTAGATAGCTCGACCAAGCGGCATATTCTACCGCTTTCGTCTGTCTCTTTCCTTTCCGTTGTAAAGCGCTCAGGCTCTCCTGAGCTCTAAAGCGCGCGCTTGCGCCTATGGGCATCAGTTGACATGATTGCCCTATATTATATGAAACAACCATAACCTAAAAATTCATTTTCTGGCGCTTCTTCCTTTCGCCTTCTGACACAAGAGGTTTTATTACTTTTAATTGGTTATCTTACGACGATTTATCAATTGCTGTAGTTATATAGCATCTGAGTGAGATGAATATGACAATACTAGCGAGATGAGTCCAGGGTTCAGCTCAGTGCCGAAAGTTATCCAGCGTTTGCTCTTAATGGGTTGAGGGAAAACCTTCAAAAAACCTCAACCAGGTTGGAATTAGAATGGAATGGAATTTAACTGAAGGGAGCACGGATGGCCCAGCACTGCGATGTATTGAGATCTATTGCGCTAACCCTCGATATGGAATGAGTTGCATGGCACAGATCCCAACGCGCACCGCCCTAATCACATGACTCTCTTAACGACAGGTCCCTACAGCCGACAGAATCCATGTAGGCCTACTATTCCTGCTTCAGCAAATTTCCCTAAGCCCCCCCCCCTGTCGGTCCGAGGCGAAAATCCTCTCCGAGTAGGTCCGGCTCGAGTGCCATTGCAGAAGCCATCAAACGTCGCTGAACTACATTCCACGGACGCCGGTCGAGAGATTCAGCAGCTTCGGAAGGCCGCCGGTAGAGTGATCTGAAAAACCAGAAACGGAATGATGGGGGAGGAAAGGAAGTGGCGAAGATCAGTGCGGTTCCAATCGCCTGATAAAGTTACCTGATATTCATCCATAGGAGTGAGGGAAAAACCCGGAAAAAAACCACACCCAGGCAACTCGTCCTGACCGGGAATCGAACCCGGGTTCGGAGTTAGACTCGCTAACCCCTCAGCCACAACGGTAAACTCAACCAGGTTACTTGTCCCAATTGAGATATGAACCCGGGCCGGATAGTTTGACGGTCAGACGTATTAATTGTTACTCCACAGCGCTGGACAAGAGGTTTTATTGCATTATCCTGAAAATGGAAACTGTATTATGTTGCAGATGTTTAAGTTCCTGTGCACGTTGGAAAAGTTTCCGTAGTTCAGAACCTATAAATTGTCTATTAAATGTACGAGGTCACTCAATTAGTCGCAATTTGAAAGGACAGGGACCTCTCAAATTGCAGATTTAGATTTCACGGCGCTTCTTCCGACGGCCTTCACATGCCTTGTCATCGAACAACAGATGACAGCGTCTTGCCATCCTAACGGCAAACACCAGCCATCTCCTCCTCGCCCCGTTCCGTGATCACTTGATCAAATCTCAGTCCCCCTCGCGTATGTGGTACCTAAGAGGTTACGTCCATTTTCGGTTTTCCCCTTCAAAATTTTCTAGAGCTCCTTCAGTGGAGCAGCGTAACCCGGAGTGAGACTAGTGGCCAACAGGCTTGGAGCTCACATATTTAGTTTTGTACAGCCCCCAACCCCTTGCAAGGACGCGTTTTGCGTACCTTTTAAATTTGTCCTCCCAATTCTCTCTCTCTTTCCGGCGAGAAAAGTTTCCTAGTTCGCTTCATACTGTCATACAGCATACAAACGCCACTTGGAAGTATTACAGCTCGTCTGGCCGTGCCCTTGGAGAAAGTGCCGTAGCGGGATATGCAGCAGGACACGGTGCAGCATAGCAGTAAACTGATTGGCCCGTGTGAGCGCGCGGCATCGATCAGGCGAGCAGGGCTGTGGGTGTCGCCACTACAATGACTGACTGCCGCTGCCTCTTGATTTACTACGCTGCTAAACGGTTTCGCCGTTTATTTTCCAAACGTGCCGCGCCGGGCTAGGCAGTTCACGGGCAGCGTGTCTCTTTACCTACATTCTTATTCATGCCCACGTGCATCAACGTCGGTTAGTGTAACCACCAGTTAAAATTGTCATCTAACCTCTGGTTAAGCATTTTTACAGTGGATCGACCTCGGTTACGACTTAAATAGGAGGTTAACCACAGTAATCTATAACCGGCCATTTTCGAGCGGTTAAAGGAGATAACCAGTGATTAGTAGAGCAAGTAAAGCAAAATGGCGGCCAGAGCCACAGATGTTTACTTCGAAGACGATTATTATTGTACAGTACTTGAATTACTTGGATAGAGCGTGGGCGTGAAGTTTCTTTAGTGGAAAGAGAGAATCTTTACGAGGAATTAGGTGACAGAAAATTTCAGGAGGGATTTTGTTTATCAAAATCTACAAATGGCTCACTTGCAATAACTCAAAAACAGTCATATTTCTTCTATTGATCAGTTCCTTATGTTAAGATTCTATGTAACTGTTATTTTCTGTATTTTAAGAGGGAATACTTGAATATCTCTTTCTCTGTCACTGGCTGAACAAAGAGAGGTTATGGATAGATCTTAGGATAATGAACAGTAACCTGGTGTAAATGGGATCTTGGGTCGTACACACATTTCTACTAATCTTCTGCATCCTTTTCCTTTATGGATATTCCTTCTTTATTATATAATATATTTAAATCTATTAAGTAAGTCTATCGATACTTAACCTCACATTGGGATATAATCATTTTTGCATTCAATTTTCTATTTTGTACGATTTTAACCTAACAGCAATGAAAAACAAAGAAATGCAACTCGCAAATATAACAGCGCCCAAAGGCAAACAAATGCAACGCGAAAATGTAGGACCTGTTCACTTCGATGTAGAACGGAGTGAGCGCAGTCGTTTTTAGATGTTGACTATTATCTTTGCTGTGGTATGAATGCTTTCCTTTAGTCATTTTGTAGAAACAGTGTACCATCATAGACTTTGCTCTGGTTAAATGAAGTGTCAGCTAACTATGTTTAAGTAATCGGTGATTATGAATGGTGCACAGAAATTACATTTTAACCACGGTTACTGTTTAACCGTCGTTTCGTAATCTATGATTACTGCGTTTTTAACCGATGTTGATGCACTTCGCCATCAGTCTTATTTTCCACAATATATATACTGGTTTCGCTGTAAGAAAAATCCTAATGTAAACACAAGCACGTTGCTGTCATACCCGTGATTGGCTCCCAGTCGAAACACTCACATGACGCGGGAAAATATAGTTCCGTATTTGTAAACTATCATCTTGTATTATTTGAAAATAAATAATTGAATTCTAGTCAGCGTCGGTTCCTCTATATCAGCACAGGAGCACGTGAACACTTTAAAAACCAACAATAATCATACATATTACTGTACTAGCCGTACCCGTGCGCTCCGCTGCACCCGTTAGAAATAAATATAAAGTAATTACATAATTAAAATAAGACATTTGATCCAGGGAACATTCGTGTTTGATTGAAGGATAAATCGTTTAATACGTTACTTAATTTAAATTGTATTTAAAATATTAAAATGCGATCATTTTGATCCAGAGACCACTCATTTGGTGCAATGACAATTCCTTTAACATGTTTCTTAATTGTTACTACCAATTATTTTTGGAAAAGCGTAAATTAACAGAAAAATTTTGGCTACAGATTTATTATGTTTATATTATATTATATTATATTATATTATATTATATTATATTATATTATATTATATTATGTAAAAAGTGTGTTGATAACGGATGTACTCGAATTAGAAAGTTTTTAATTTGTTGTGGGAGCTCTTGAATCTCAGGACGAACAGCTTTTACAATAGCGCAACATAATCTGCTTGGCTCATTACCCTTTTTTTTTTTTTTTGCATTGCATATACTGCATATATATTTTATGTATTTTAACACGATTCAATTGAGCATAGTTAAAATTTGAATTATAAAATAATGGATTGCTAAGCTAACGTACTATTACTGCATACTAAATCAATACATTCTCGTTGTTCGTTAATTCTCCGAGATAAAAATGAATATGTTCATAACATTATTTTCAGAAATGCAGGAAATGAATATATAGAATAACCTATCAAGTTTTCTGTGCATAAGAAGCTATTTTAATCTTACCTGTCCTCGATTCACTCAGAAGTTACTGTAATAACATTATAGCATTATGTCCATCTAGAGAAATTACACTTCCCAATGGTGAATTAATAATTAATTATACAAATCGGTTAATTTAGCTTCTGATTTTACTTCATACAAACACAGAAACAATCTCTGTAGGCTATGTTTCATAGCTTTCGATTGTTGTTGTCCAAAACTCCTTATAGATGAAGTCATTTGTTTTTTATTTCATTACACCGCCTTAGATGGCGTTGTTATTGTAATTTTGAAACTCATTTATCTCATTAAATATCAGTCCTATCAAAATTTTTCAAGGAATAAAACTTATCGGAAATTATTTTTAAAGAAACTTTTGTTATGTAATATTTTTCATGAAAATTAATAATAAGGGAGATATTTCGATTTATTTAATTCAAGCCCCCTTATAACCACCCTTTAAAATAAAATATTTTGAATGCCGTATAGCGTAAATTCTAAGTTACAACTAACTTAATTTATATTCAAATTTTCATATATCGCGTGAAAAGGTAACAAACATCCAGACAGACAGACAGACAGACAAACAGACAGACAGACAGACATACAAACAAAAATTTCAAAAAAGCGATTTTCGGTTTCAGGGCGGTTAATTATATATGTCAGGACCAATTATTTTTGGAAAATCGAAAATTACCAGAAAAATTTCGGCTACAGATTTATTATTAGTATAAATGAAGGATGTGTGGAGCAGAGAAAAATTCTCTCCGGTACCGGGACTCGAACCCGGGTTTTTACCTCTACATGCTGCCGCTTTATCCACTAAGCCAGCGTTTCTCAAACTATGGTCCCCGGACCACCTGCGGTCCTCGAGGTCTGCCCTTGTGGTCATTCAAAAAAGGCAGAAGAAAAAATAAAATTCAAACGAATTCCTTATCACTCAATAGCTGAAAATCTCAGAGTTTGGAAATGACACATGGTAATCGCCTTTCACTTTTTCTCTCAGTACTGACATTTTATGAAATTTATTACCCTATTCGCCTAATGACTTCCCACTCTACTCTCAACAACAAAAGAGGGATTTAAAGCACTATGAACGTGATGTTTCTCGCCATCTTTTCCCTGTACATCTGTCGCCGTCCCTGTAACCCAGCCAGGGACCACCAAATTCATAACAGAGGACCGAACCTTTTCATATATTTCTCACTTTCTTAATAGTTTTGCCGACACCCAGTCTGCACATTGAAATGGTCACGTACTGTACGTCGTACACCAATAATACAGACTGATTTATATAGAACTGACTCATTTCTTTCATTAATTGTTTCAAAACGAATTGTGCTAGCGACAACTTATTATACCTAAAATGTAGAGGAATTTTGGGAGATAATTTACCTCTATAGCAAATGTTGTCCGGCGTTGTCAAATCCGGAGATCTCGGTGGCCACAGGTTCCTGGAAATTATTCGGTCGTCACATAACCGGATAAATGAAACCATGCTTCATCTGTGAACCATGTGATGGACAATATGGCAGGATTCTGCACAATGAACGTCTGAAACCAACGACAATAATTCAATCTTTTATCCTTAATAATCTGGTTCCTGTAGCTGATGAACAAACGTAACCCTATATGGCTTTAGGCTCTCTGACACATTGAGTAGGTGTACCCTGTCTCCTGCGACAAACGTCTTAATGATTTTTTGGGTGACTGCTCCAGTCGTGCTCTTACGTCAACAACAACCGTGGGAAGCCAGAGATCCAGTTTTTTCCAATTTGTTTACCAGTCCCAATATTGTGTTTCTTTTGGGAGGATTGCGAACACCAAATTCTCTCTGGTATGCCCTTTGAGTAGCTGTAATTGAATTCGTAATCCAGTATTGCTTCACAAGGAAGAGTCGTTGATTTAATGTGTACTGCATTTTCACGTTGGCACAAAATGTCGAAAACAGCTGCCAACAATAGGAATAAAACAAACATCTGCGCATCTAGTGACAAAGAATCGAAACTCCAGAACATTCTGCTGTTGGTTTCAGACGTTCATTGTGCAAAATACTGCCATATTGTCCATCACATGGTTCACAGATGAAGGATGGTTCCGTTTATCCGGTTATGTGACGACCGAATAATTTCCAGGAACCTGTGACCACCGAGATCTCCGGATTTGACAACGCCGGACAACATTTGCTATAGAGGTAAATAATCTCCCAAAATTCCTCTACATTTTAGGTATAATAAGTTGTCGCTGGCACAATTCGTTTTGAAACAATTAATGAAAGAAATGTGTCAGTTCTATATAAATCACTCTGTACAATTCTGAGGTCACAATTTGAAACTTATTTTGCAAGTAAATATGACGAATTTTCATGGGTTCGTGATCACTTTCATTGCGATATTGAAACTAACAAAGTTTCATTGAGTGAAAGACAACAGTTAATTGAACTCTCGAATGACACCGGACTTAAAATGAAATTCCAAGCGGAAGGTATGGTTAATTTGTGGACAGCATCACAAGTGGAAATAGAATATAGTGAACTATACAATGGTGCTTTAGAGATTATAATTCAGTTTGCTTCTACGTATCTGTGTGAGAAAGGGTTTTCATCACTAACTTTAATAAAAACAAAGTAGGCTACCGAAATCGACTCGATGTATATGACGATCTCCGACTTAAGCTTACCAGCATACGTCCAAGTATAGGAAAACTGTGCAAGAATCGGCAGGCCCATCTATCTCATTAATTCTAGCACCAATATTTATTTATTTATCTTTTTTTAGTTAATAAGTTAAAGATTATCCAAACTCTAATAGCCTTGAATTATTAAAAAAACAGAAATGAATTTTCTTCTATTAACATTAGCTTAATTAGTTAATAATATAACATTAACTTAATGTAAATAATTTTAATCAATTAATACTATTTTAAAATGTAAGTATATTGATATTAAAATATACTACAAAAATGATAAAATGGCTTTCGAAGGGAACAAGAGTAAGGTGGTCCGTGGAACTGTTCTGACTTAAAAAAGTGGTCCCCACTTCAAAAAAGTTTGAGAAACGCTGCACTAAGCCACACCGGATTCCAGTTTCGATGCAGAATTGAATCCTCTCAGTTTAAGTTCCGCCTCTCAGTTTCCCTTTAGTGGCCAACCCTCATGCACTGTGTCACAGATGTGTGACAGTGGCACAATGTCCAACACATTATGTGCAGAGGTGCACTCATTACGAGTGACTAAGTGGTCGGGATCCCACGGAATGAGCGCCGTCTTAAATCACTAAGTGATTAATTACGCATATCATTTTATAGCGATGTACCGAAGTACATATGATATTTCCGTGCAGTAATTCCGCGTTGTCATATGACGAAGGATGGATGGAGCGGAGAAAATTTCTCTCCGGCACAGGGACTCGAACCCGGGTTTTAAGCTCTACGTGCTAACGCTTTATCCACTAAGTCACATCGGATTCCAGTTCCGATGCCCGATTGACTCCTCTCAGTTTGGCCACTAAAGGGAAATTAAGATTTGGAACTTAAACTGAGTTTGCAGTCAAAGAAATATTACTTAAATCTCATCTCATCGTCTACGAATTACTTACTTACTCATTCACTCACTTACTTACTACTTTTAAGGAACCCGGAGGTTCATTGCCGCTCTCACATAAGCCCACCATCGGTCCCTATCCTGAACAAGATTAATCCAGTCTCTATCATCATATCCCACCTCCCTCAAATCCACCCATCTAAGTCTCGGCCTCCCCAAAGGTCTTTCTTTCCTCCGGTCTCCCAACTAACACTCTATATGCATATCCTACATATTACATATTACAAAAAGAAAATCAAAGAAATGCGTGTATTATTCTCGCCAAATACTTTGAATTTAAAAAAATCCTGGAGGCGCCGGGTATCGATCCCGGTACCTCTCGCATGCTGAGCGAGCGCTCTACCATCTGAGCTACGCCCCCAATTGCTTACATAAGTCCCCACCTCTCTCACATTATCCACCCATCTAAGTCTCGGCCTCCCCAAAGGTCTTTTTTTCCTCCGGTATCCCAACTAACATTCTATGTGCATATCCTACATATTACAAAAAGAAAGTCAAATAAATGCGTGTACAATTATTCTCGCCAAATACTTTGAATTTTAAATAATCTTGGAGGCGCCGGGTATCGATGCCAGTACCTCTCATATGCTAAAAGCGCGCTCTACCATCTGAGCTACGCCCCCAGTTGCTTACGTAAGTCCCCACCTCCCTCAAATCCATTTTAAAATTATCCACCCTTCTAAGTCTCGGCCTCCCCAAAGGTATTTTTTTCCTCCGGTCTCCCAACTAACACTCTATGTGCATATCCTAAATATTACAAAAAGAAAGTCAAATAAATGCGTGTATAATTATTCTCGCCAAATACTTTGAACTTAAAAAAATCCTGGAAGCGCCGGGTATCGATCCCGGTACCTCTCACACGCTAAGCGAGCGCTCTACCAACTGAGCTACGCCCCCAGCTGCTTACATAACTCCCCACGTCTCTTAAATCCATTTTAACATTATCTACCCATCTCAGTCTCGGCCTCCCCAAAGGTCTTTATTTCCTCCGGTCTCCCAACTAACACTCTATGTGCATATCCTACATATTACAAAAAGAAAGTCAAATAAATGCGTGTATAATTATTCTCGCCAAATACTTTGAATTTATAAAAATCTTGGAGGCGCCGGGTATCGATGCCGGTATCTCTCACATGCTAAGCGAGCGCTCTACCATCTGAGCTACGCCCCCAGCTGCTTGTGTAAGTCCCCACCTCCCTCAAATCCATTTTAACATTATCTACCCATCTCAGTCTCGGCCTCCCCAAAGGTCTTTATTTCCTCCGGTCTCCCAACTAACACTCTATGTGCATATCCTACATATTACAAAAAGAAAGTCAAATAAATGCGTGTATAATTATTCTCGCCAAATACTTTGGATTTAAAAAAAACTTGGAGGCGCCGGGTATCGATCCCAGTACCTCTCACATGCTAATCGAGCGCTCTACCATTTGAGCTACGCCCCCAGTTGCTTACATAAGTCCCCACGTCCCTCAAATCCATTTTAACATTATCCACCCATCTAAGTCTCGGCCTCCCCAAAGGTCTTTTTTTCCTCCGGTCTCCCAACTAACACTCTATATGCATATCCTACATATTACATATTACAAAAAGAAAGTCAAATAAATGCATGTATAATTATTCTCACCAAATACTTTGGATTTAAAAAAATCCTGGAGCTGGAGGCGCGGGGTATCGATCCCGGTACCTCTCACATGCTAAGCGAGCGCTCTATCATCTGAGCTCCGCCCCAGTTGCGTACGTAAGTCCCCACCTCCCCCAAATCCATTTTAACATTATCCACCCATCTAAGTCTCGGCCTCCCCAAAGGTCTTTTTTTCCTCCGGTCTCCCAACTAACACTCTATGTGCATATCCTAAATATTACAAAAAGAAAGTCAAATAAATGCGTGTATAATTATTCTCGCCAAATACTTTGGATTTAAAAAAAACTTGGAGGCGCCGGGTATCGATCCCGTTACCTCTCTACCATCTGAGCTACGCCCCCAGTTGCTTACGTAAGTCCCCACCTCCCTCAAATCCATTTTAACATTATCCACCCATCTAAGTCTCGGCCTCCCCAAAGGTCTTTTTTTCCTCCTGTCTCCCAACTAACACTCTATGTGCATATCCTAAATATTACAAAAAGAAAGTCAAATAAATGCGTGTATAATTATTCTCGCCAAATACTTTGGATTTAAAAAAAACTTGGAGGCGCCGGGTATCGATCCCGGTACCTCTCACATGCTAAGCGAGCGCTCTACCATTTGAGCTACGCCCCCAGTTGCTTACATAAGTCCCCACGTCCCTCAAATCCATTTTAACATTATCCACCCATCTAAGTCTCGGCCTCCCCAAAGGTCTTTTTTTCCTCCGGTCTCCCAACTAACACTCTATATGCATATCCTACATATTACATATTACAAAAAGAAAGTCAAATAAATGCATGTATAATTATTCTCACCAAATACTTTGGATTTTAAAAAATCCTGGAGCTGGAGGCGCGGGGTATCGATCCCGGTACCTCTCACATGCTAAGCGAGCGCTCTACCATCTGAGCTACGCCCCCAGTTGCGTACGTAAGTCCCCACCTCCCCAAATCCATTTTAACATTATCCACCCATCTAAGTCTCGGCCTCCCCAAAGGTCTTTTTTTCCTCCGGTCTCCCAACTAACACTCTATGTGCATATCCTAAATATTACAAAAAGAAAGTCAAATAAATGCGTGTATAATTATTCTCGCCAAATACTTTGGATTTAAAAAAAACTTGGAGGCGCCGGGTATCGATCCCGGTACCTCTCACATGCTAAGCGAGCGCTCTACCATCTGAGCTACGCCCCCAGTTGCTTACATGGGTCCCCGAAACCTAATTCTAAACTAGCCTTTAATACCAATACGTAATACTTCTGGTTTGCCCACTTTCACTCACTGTCGCTGTCAGCACAAACTTCATTCCAAGATTAGCACCAGACTGCGTGGGATACGCCCTCAGACTTTGACCAGAAGGAGATGTGACTACCAGTACGGAAGATATGCATGGAACATTGGACGTAGAAATGTAGCTTCTGCACTCTGTTTTCCACTATCATTTGCTGGATTTTAACATAAACATATTTATGAAACCGGACCTTAAAAGGATCAATGCTCTTGACCTTCCATTCATTTTTACTACAGCTATTCCAAACATTGTTATTTTTCTTTTGGAGTGTTGTTATGGGATAACATCTCCACTAATATATTATTTTATAATATTCACTTATTGTCTATTGTAGACAAATGTAAATGTCGCATTAAGTGGTAAAAAAGAATCTTTTTTAATTTCTATAGGCAACGGGAGGTAAGTAAAAATATATTTTTCTTCTATTGCGTTATTTTACGACGCTGTATCAACATGTAGGTTATTTAGCGTCTGAATGAAATGCAGGTGAAATAAGTCCGGAGTCCAGCACCGATAGTTGAGTGAAAACCCCAGAAAAAACCTCAACCAGGTAACTTACCCCGACCGGGATTCGAACCCGGGCCACCTGGTTTCGCGGCCAGACGCGCTGACCGTTACTCCACAGGTGTGAACGGTAAGTAAAAACAAATGCCAAGATTCATTCATTCATTCACTCATTCATTCACTCACTCATTCACTCACTCATTCACTCATTCATTCACTCACTCATTCACTCATTCATTCATTCACTCATTCATTCATTCATTCAGCCATTCATTCATTCACTCATTCATTCACTCATTCATTCATTCATCCATTCATTCACTCATTCACTCATTCATTCACTCATTCATTCACTCATTCATTCATTCATTCACTCATTCATTCACTCACTCATTCATTCACTCATTCATTCATTCATTCACTCATTCATTCACTCATTCATTCATTCATTCATTCACTCATTCACTCATTCATTCATTCATTCATTCACTCATTCATTCATTCTTCTGCCGACAATTGAAATTTATAGAAACAATTGCAATCATCACATCTAACTTATTAATATTAGTTACAACATTTAAGCGTACATGAATATTATTATTTCATATGTGAATATTATCCTCAATAAAAAGAGTTTTCTTTATCATAGAATATTCACACCACAAACTAGACGCTGAGTTTACTATTTCCAAAGAAATATGCTAACAAAGAGGTTTCACAAACATCGTCTCCTTAACACCACACCATTCCTTTAACATTTTCTGCGAACGTTCATATCGTTTGTTTTTTATTTCTGCAGCAGTAAAAACCCACAAGCAGACATTGATGTTTCTTCAACAACAACTGGAATCATTTTTAATAACTACAATACAATTTTCAAAATGCGTGCCACACTTCTCTATGTGTAAACAGTTTGCCAATTGCTATAGCAACAAGCAATGTAATAAAATAAAACAATACTGAAGCGCATTGACTGATATTAACAGATGTAAATCCAAACCAACTTTTTTTAAAAAAACAAAAGAATACTCAAACGCGTTCACTGATATTAACAGCTATTTTTTTTAATACAGAGTGAATCAAAAGTCTGGAACCATATAAATATCTTCCATATTATGCTTGAATTTCGATTACTATTGGTGTTACCAGTATTTGTAAGACTAAATGCTCCACCAGTGACACATTCGATTCTATCTCAAAAGCCGCCATTTTGAATGCAACTTTGAAATTTTAAATAGAAAGGGGGTCATATATGCACTCAAAATCATGTGAAATTTTCTGAGAAAAACAATGATGCAATCCGTTTTCAGATATCTGTAATCGTTTTCAAGTTATTTAAAGATAACTGTCACAATGACACAAACATTAGTTACTGCATCTATAGACATTTTGTAACATGGTACAGGCTTTAGGAAAGGTATTTTTATGCAATTCTGGTAATTAACTTTTCCTGCTTTACTGTTTGGTTAACCTATGACAGTTTCAACGCATTGTTGTGATTATTTGAAGCTTTCCTGTTACAAATTTCTTGATTTTCGTGATGGCATTATCGAAAGAGGAAAGAATTGATATCATTCTTCATTCTGGTGGGTTAAGCCATAGAAATGTTGCAGCAGACTGAACTAACAGTTCCCTGGACATCGGATTGGTCAGCGTGGACCAGTAGAATGGCCGAACAGGTCTCCAGATTTAAAACCCCTTGATTTTTTCTTTTGGGGTTATATAAAGAGCTTGATATATGAAGATAAAATTGAGAATGTCGATAGAACATTTTGTAGCATTTCCGGGGTGATTTTAGCATAGGCTTCAATGATAAGTTTCTTTAAATGTTCCACATTCTCAATTTTCTCTTCAT